>NC_089187.1:2463514-2691851 GCF_947507565.1 Oscarella lobularis
CCGGCTGATAACGCATTCCGTTGGCAATTAGCATCTGAATTATCTGCATCCCATGACTCATGGTGAAACTGGACGATCAAAGCCTAGGCAAAGGATTTGGTTCTGAATCGACAGTGGTGCATTCAAGAAGTCGGCATCATAGACAAGAGCGTTGACACAATTTTGAGTTCTAGCGCCGCGGCACTTGTTTTTACGGAGCAACGGTGGTAGGCGTGCTGAATTGAATGGTGGTGTTCTTCAAGTCTAAATTCTACTATTCTTGTACCTGATTGTCCATGGCATGGTCAGATCACGGATACCGTATCCGTGATCAGCGTTCTCTTTCGTGGGCCCCCCGTTACTTGGCTACCAGATCCAGTGAAGAAATTCAATGCGTTGCTCCTCGACTGTAACGGACCAGCCGGTGACTCGACCGAACGCTTCTTTTTTGAAGTTCTTTCCTCGGAAGTTGAGCGCTGCATCCTGGACCTTGTCTTTTAGCATGGTTCGATATCAACGTCGAAACGACTCACCTTTATGGCAACCCATCGTCGAACGGAATCGGCAACCAATGCCAATTCCTCGTCGACCGATGTGGTGACCCAAGCGACACCCAACGGCAACGAAACGCACTCGAAACAATCGTCGAACGCCGCCGCCGACAGTCGTACGACTCTGCCGTCGACGGAACGACTTTTGCACGCCACGTCGCGACTATCGAAACGATCGACGACGACGGCGTTTGCAGGAGGAAGCGGCGCACGAGCGCCGAGCCCCGATCTCGCGCCTAATCAGCAGCAAATCGCTATGAAACGACTCCTTCTTCTTCACCTCGAACTTATTCAACAGCAGCAGGAGCAGCTACAGGCGAAAGATCGCGAGATCGCTCAACTGACGGCTCAAAAGGAACAGGTGGGCGTGTCTCCCGCTTTTACGCGAAAGAGACGCGTGACGTCACCGCTTCATTTTCTCTCAGATCCAGGCGAAATTCGTTCGCATCGAACGTCGACTCTCCCTACAGCAACGCCGAAACGCAAGTGCGCGCGACGAAACGCGATCGTTCGCAACGCACGGGCGAAAATACCACTACGACGGTATCCCGGATGACACGCTCGACTACACGCCGCCGCGACGAAAATCAATAGCGATAAATAGAGAAAGAGACTATAACGAGGACTCGACGGCGTCGAGTCCAAGCGTTACAGACTTTCGCATGTACGAGCTGAGTTGCAATTATCTCACAACGTCAACACCTTATTCAAGTGCTATTTCCTCCCAAGAGGAAGAGGACTTGAATAATGAAGTTGAAGGTGCTTTTGTTTCAATTTCGATTTTTAATTTGGGATGACTGATATTTTTTAGTTCCTCCTTGGAGAGAAGTGCCAGCTGCTTCTGGCAATAATAGCAATAATCGTGAAGATACTGAAGTAAAGATATGTATATGTAATTTAATTAAAATAGGTTATATTTTTTGAATAAAGGATTTGGATGATGCAGTGTTTTTGAAACGGCATCATAAGCATGAAATTGAGGAGAAACGAATTAAAAGGCAAGGCATGGTAACAGTGAGAATAAATAATAAATAAAGGGGCGTTTTGATTATAGATGGGACGTACAAAGGGCAAGGCAAAAAATGAGAGAAGAGGCACTAAAAAAACACTATCAATCTAATAGCCACTTGTGGAACACGCCCACCCAATCGCCACAGAAATCAGAGGGAGGAAAACGACAGACATTTTTTCCCTCATTAGATAAAGGTATAGTATAGATCAATAAAAATAATATTTATTCTTATTGATTTTTCTAGTAAAATTTATTGAAGTTACTGATAAAATTCCTGTAATGGCTTTCGGCGAACTTTTACCCATATTAGAGCCAAGGTGAAAAATTTCAATTTTAATTTTTTAATAATGAGCTCTTTTTATATTAGGGACTTTGAGTTGCCATGGTTCGACGCGTCGAACCAACGAACCGATTCGCAAAAAACGAAAAAAGCGAAAGCCAAATTAAAATACCGAAATATTTAACAGCTCCTTATTAATTAGACTATTTGAACGGATAGAACAATTAACTGAGACAAAAAAACAGCTTTCTAATCCAGCCGTGTCTAACGCAAACGATTTTTTAATTTAAACGAAACCGCCCGTCTGCTCCAACATAACCTCTATCACGTCGTCTTCCTCCATGTCGAGCTTAGATAACGTGCGCTAGCCTCGCGAGAAAGTCGAGCGAAAATGCGAAATTTTACCTGTTTCGGCGTCATGTCGTCGTCGATACGCTGCCCGTCGAATAGAAATCTTACTGAGTTTATTCCGAGACCCTAGGGAATGTGTTTCGCGCGTTTTTTCGCTTGTCTGCGATCGCGCTCGTACTTGTCTTTCGCAGTACGCCTGCTTTAGCTTGCGCATTTGCGTTGTTTTACGAATTTTGAAATGAACTTCGCTATTGTCCTGCGTTTCCGCGTAGAAAATCGCACGCGTGGTCTCCTATTGCGGACTTACTTGACCCATAACTTTTAAATTGATGTGATCCGACTCGGATTTGACGTCCTATATAAACTCTGAACGCGTCGAAAACTGTCCTACGCCGGCAGAACGAACCTGAACGCCTTGATCCGCCATTCTCTGCGTCACGTGATCGAGCACTGAAGTTCCCGACTACTGTAACCCGAACCAGAGATCCCCGAACCCTAAACAAAACAAAAAAATAAGTACCTACATCATCAGTTGCCATGCTACAATGGGGGGAGGAAGGGGGTATTCTCCGGGGGGAGAAAGCAGGGAGAGTCCCCGAAAGTAAACACCAAAGCGCGGTTATTTCCGAGTGGGAGGGGACTTCATTCTGACTGAAAACTCAGAGACCGGTCAATCTTCCCTAGCACCCATCAATTAACCAATCGATATACACAAGACGCACACTACGTAAAAGAAAAAATTTCATATACAAAAACTTAAAATCTCTCCCCCCTCTGTACACACACGCACAATCGGACACAACAGATAACAGAGTAGGCGCGCCTCTACTACTTATACGTCTCGAAGTTCAAGATTTTACGAAGATCTTGCTCGATTTCGCGACACCGGTGGTCTCCGTTGATGGGCGTGGACTCAGGCGCCGTTGAGACGTTCGCTTCCTCCTCGAGCCAATGTAGCGGCGGTAGCGGCAATGTGCTCGGATCGGGCGACGAACTGAATTTCGGGCCGGCGTAAAATGTTCCCGGTTTTTCTCCGCTCGAAAACGACGCCGATTTTTGTCGCGGAATCGATTCGTACGTTTTCGGCGTCGTTTTGCGAGCGGTTCGGTGTTTTTCGGACGGGGCGCGACTCGGGGTGGTGCGTCGCGACTTCGATTGTGGCGTTCGAACGCGGCGATTCGCCGATTGAACGATTTGGGGTGAATAGATCACTTCGGCCATTTGGAAAAGGATCTTTCTTCGCTTGTGGATGATGGTATGGTCTCTGATCGCGTTTTTCGCGTTTAGTAACGGCTCGCTCGTCCGCTTTTGTCCTCTCTCTGCGGTGTCCCCTTTCGCTTGTACGACGTAATAATGACGCCTACGGGGAAGGCACGTTGCCAACCAATGAGCAATCGCACGTGCCGAGTCCCCAAAATTATCCCTTGCGTCAGAGCACGTGAAAAGTCCTCTCCTACGTCATTCTTACCGAACTCCATGTGATTCTAGCGTGCGTTTGTTCTCCGTGTACTCATCTCGCTCCTTAGAATTCTGTAGTAAGCGAGGCGTCGCCTTTCGTCATGTTTAGCTGGCTGAAAAAAGACGACCGACGACGCAAGGAACCGCTGATATTCAACAACGTCACCGAAGGCCTATGGAAATGCTACGTCGAACGAATGAGACCGCTCGAAAGCACCTACAAATTCAACGATTTCCACTATCCACCAATGGAAGAGGCAGATTTCGCCGCCAAACCGATGGTCCTTCTCATCGGCCAATACTCGGTCGGCAAAACGTCGTTCATTCGCTATCTTCTCGAACGCGATTTCCCCGGAATGCGAATCGGTCCCGAACCGACAACCGATCGCTTCGTCGCCGTCATGCACGGCGAAGAGGACCAGGTCATACCGGGCAACGCCCTCGCCGCCGATCCGACGAAACAGTTCAAGACGCTCCAGCGATTCGGTAACGCCTTCTTGCAGCGATTCGAAAGCTCCGTCGCCGCGAGTCCCGTACTACAGGGCATCAGTCTCGTCGACACGCCGGGTGAGTCAGAGTCCGGAAATGCATGGCTTCTAACCGGAAGAAAAAAAATAATTAGTTAATATTATTTACCTCTTTTTCTCTCAGGTATCCTATCTGGTGAAAAACAGCGTACGTCACGCGGCTATGACTTCGAAGGCGTCATCCAATGGTTCGCCCATCGATGCTCCATGATCATCCTCCTCTTCGACGCGCACAAGCTCGACATATCCGACGAATTTCGTCGATGCATCAGCTCCCTTCGCGGCAACGAGGACAAAGTACGCATTGTTCTCAATAAAGCGGACTTGATTACGCCCCAGCAGCTGATGCGCGTCTACGGCGCTCTCATGTGGTCCCTAGGCAAGGTGCTCTCGACGCCTGAAGTTGCACGCGTCTATATTGGCTCCTTCTGGGATCAAGTGCTTCGTGTGGATGATCTGAGGAAATTATTTGAAGCTGAGGAACAGGATCTGTTTCATGATATTCAGATCTTGCCTCGGAGTGCTGCTATGCGAAAAATCAATGATTTAATCAAGCGGGCTCGTCTCGCCAAAGTCCACGCTTACATCATCTCGAAATTGAAGTCGGAGATGCCGAGTTTCTTCGGGAAACAAGCAAAGAAGGACGCCCTCATAAAAAATCTGAAAAAAATCTACGACGACGTCCATCGACAACATCAGATGTCACGTGGCGATTTTCCTCACCTCGCTCAATTCCAAGAACAACTCGCCGAATACGACTTCAGCAAATTTCCCAAATTGAATCCCAAGCTAATCGAAAACGTCGATATCATGATGTCGAAGGACATCGCTCGACTCATGCAGATGATTCCCCATGAAGATACGCAGACGACTGAAGTGACGGGCGGCGCGTTCGGATCCGGTCACGCCGCGCCGCTCGATCCCTTCTCCGGCGACGACGTTTTTTCCTTGAAAGTCGGTCGCAATGCGGAGGAGTGGACGCCTGGGGAACATTTGGATGAATATCGCGTTGATTTTGAGAGGCTTGAGCCCAAGGGCGGGAAGTTGGCTGGGATCAAGGCAAAGGAGGTGATGGTGAAGTCCAAGTTGCCGAATAGTGTTTTGAAGAAGGTCTGGGGGCTGGCTGATGTTGATAAGGATGGAATGCTCGATTTGGAAGAGTTTTCTTTGGCTATGTTTTTGATTGATGCCAAGAAGGAGGGGCATGATTTGCCTGATGCGTTGCCGTTTCATTTGATACCGCCATCGAAGAGGGGGCTCGGGGACGATGATGCTGATGATGTTCGTGATGGTGGCGGTGAAGAGGAGGAAGGAGATTAGGAACCTAATTTGTGATATTTGATTATTAGTGACACTGTCTATTTTTTTGTTTACGCTTGGTGTTTTTCATCGTTGTCATTCCAGACCGTTTTCTTTCTTGTGTGCTATTCATACTAAAAAAAGTTGTGAAATAAACACATCATGCCTCCCTGGCTCACCTCACCCTAAGCATATCAGTCACTTCACAAGACAAACACAAACAGCATACTAGTACGCGTAACTAAAAAAGACAGGCAGCAATATCTGACATCGACAGCAACTAACTCACACGAGGCACGATTTATGCTAGTTATTTTTTCATCCACGTGGCAAGGGCACCACCAATGGCGGCTCCAGCGGCGGCTCCAACTCCAACTCCAGCTCCAACTCCAGCTCCAACTCCAGCCCCAAGTATTGCAGCGTCACTCCCTGCTCCAGGGGCTGTCAATCTCGGAGAGACTCCAACTAATCTCTTAGCATGTTCTTCAGACCAGACAAAAGTTGAATCTTTTCTTTCTTCAATACTTGCCAGAGAAGTTTTTACCTCTGACTCTTCATTGCTGCCAAATGTAAGGTTATTCATAAGAAGTAAGCAGCCGCCAGCAACTGTAGCCCTTTCCACGGCTGTAACCCAGAAGTCCGGTAACCACGGTTTACCGTTAGAGAGAACTCTATCTCTAGCACTTCCAACGGGAACGCATGAGATGGAATCAACTACTTTTTGATTGATCTCATGTTTAAGCAGCAGATTGCGGTACCCATCTGCTAATGAGGTAATAGCTTTTTGCAAGTGCGCTTCATCGGTTTCTTTTTCAACTTCGGGTGAAAACAGCAAGTTTGATTTCGTAAAAACAAACATGCAATGCTGCCAGATATCTTTGGAGAAAGCATTGGTGACACTATCAACGATGATTGAGGCCTCCCTGGATAGGCGGGGGTTGGTAGCATCGACGCAGAAAATGACAAGATCTACCTCTTTAACTTGCTCTGCCATTTTCTTCAGTTCTTCTGCATATCTTGCTTCTTCGTATTTTTCCCATTTTCCGCATAAGCCTGGGGTGTCCCACAGAACCAGATCAAGAGGCACATTTTCTGAACGGCGAAGGGGATAAGATTCGAGTGTACGAGAACGTGGTTCAACGCCGACGCCGGTAGTGGCTACTTGACCACCAGCCAGGGCATTAATGAGAGTGGATTTTCCCGCACCTGCTTTGCCTATCACCAAAATAGCAATTTCTTTTCTCTTGCTATCCAAAAGATTGCTTTTGAGAGCCCGTCTAAATGCTTCCTTTTGAATTGTAGCACCGCCGATCCTGGCGAATTCCTTTGCTACACTTTTAGAAACTTCATCGTGAAGATTGGAAGAGACGACGGTCAAGAAATGTGAATCAACAGCAAACAAAGATATCACAAAGTTTGTTTTGACTTGATCGTCGGCTGTATCAACGCAGCGAAGAAGGGTACGGCTTTTTTCAACGGACTGTGACCGCGACGATCTTCGATCATGTATTCGCGCGATTTGTTCTGTCGTGAAGCAGCTGTCTTTGGTTTGCTGCATTACTTCCAAAATTTGTTCACACCTCCTTCCAAGTTTAGCTAAGAGATCCTTGTCTTTGATGACATTAGGAATGAACGTGTCGCTAATTATGCTTGCAATTTTAGGATAAGCTTGAAAAGTCTTCTTACTGGCTAAAAACGTAATTGCCACCACGGTGTGAACCAAACAACAAAGCGCGAACGTGTTTACCGTCCTTAGAGCGCGATTGTGCAGACTTCATCTCAGTACTAAGGAACTCTTTCTTTGGTATAGGCTTTTCTCTAGCACACCAATTTTCAGTTTAACTGTTGCAACAGGTGGTCGTCTTACTTTGTATCAATATTTAGAGAATGTAACACCTTGATTTCATCTCCTACAACAGATTCTTCCTTTGAAAAGAGCAGATTTACATTTCTAAGGAATTCCATTATGATTATGATAACCATCGCCTCATCAACCGACGTTTTACTTGTCTTCATCTTGCCTATCATGAAGTTTCTCGAGAGTAATTTCAAATAGTCCTTCAATCTTTACAATAACTTCAGCATCAACGGTATACAGAAAATCAAGCCTACCAGGAACACCTAGAGCTGCTAGGAAACAAATGAAGCCATCACCGGGTATTTTCACGGATAAAACGCATGAGCCAGCAGACACACAGATTTCAACCTGGTCTTCAGGAACGCCAATTGTTCCTGATAAGTCTCGAACAATACGTTGGCGATGAGGCTCAAATCGTTGATGATGTCTTAATTTGGGAAAGATGATCTTGAAAGCCACCGTATCAGTGACAGAAAGGCGAAAATTGGTGGGAGCAGACGATCTGTACAATTTCTTTGGATACGTTTCGTCAACTTTCACTCCTTTTTTATTAAACACTTTTTGGAAAACTCTTTTTATCGTGCTTCGAACGCCGGCCTTGTGCTTTTTATACAGTTTTTTGTACTTTCTTAACACTTGTACAGTTATGATGGTTTTAGCATCAGAGTCACTGTCAGAGTTTGTCTCTGCAGAATCAGAGTCCGTCTCTGCAGCATAAGTCTCTAAATAGGGTTGCATACTCAACGCCTCTTTCATTTCTCTACCAGCCCAAAATGCTGCTTGGTAGCCTCTACAAGCCTCTCTATCACAATCTAACTGGTCAAAACAACCAGCAAGACTCTGATCACGTGATTGAACAGGAGTACACTCCTCTGACTTAGAATTCGCCGTCAGACCAACGCTGCTGACACTTTTAGGAGACTGAACCTCGGTGCTTGACTCCAACGAAGATCGTTCTGGCGCTATATGTACAAGAAGATCCTGGCCTTGCGGTACTTCCTGCAGAACTCTGCAGAAAGTATTGAAAGAATCCCTGGGTCGCCTTCTCAGTGTTCCAAAAAGGCTTCTAGCTCCCTCTTCATCACCGTAGTTTTCACGTGCTCTCTTGACGTCTTTCATTTGTTGGAACGTAACCAATTCTGCTTCGATGAGCTTATCCTCAAAGTTCGAGGAAGGACTCAAAAGGTTAGACAAGACCTCTACAGCCGCCGACATAACGGGACGGAAGCGCTCTTCCCACTTTGGGTCTGCCATGACGATTGTTTGCTGAAGGGTGGAGACAAGAGACCACGTGCGCTTTAGCGCGTGACCCTTCATTAGAATATATCAAATCGCGGCCACACAAAACGTCATTGGAACGAACAATCTTCCTTAGACTCTGATCAGCCTGACAAAATGAGAGGATCAGCGTTAGTACTCTATTCACGACCCAACCAACGACTCAGACGCGAGGACATGCAGTACTGAGTAGGGGTACTTAGATAGAACGAACCCCACGTAATAACTCAATAAGTTAACTCCCTCCGACGGACAGCAGCCCCACTTTTTTCACAAGCGCGCTACTGTATATCGGTAGGCTGTCGCTCGAGAGCACTGCGTGCTGGATCTTCAGTATCTACGGTCTACCTCTGTCCAAGGCTTCAAGCACTCGCTTCTTCGACGACTGGGAACCACTAGTAGAGAGACTCCAATGCGAGAGTGAATCGTCGTTGCCTTGGACTCCCGATCATCAATAGGGTCCAAGCCGTCTGCCTCTGCTCGACCAACGATCAGCGCGCAGTCGTACAACATCGCTCACGTGACCGCAAAGATCATTACCACCCATTACGACCGGTATGTTAGACAGAGACGCAAAATCACACCGTATCCAAAAAATAAATACGATCCGGTTCACAGTCAGGCTAACTAAGTTTTTTTCCTACCCCAAACCCAAACAAACCGCCAACAAACGCTCCTACTCCTGCTCCAACTGCTATTCCAGGTGGCCCAAAGGCCAATCCCACGACGCCACCAATGATTGTCCCAACTCCGACAGAGGTTACGGTCAATACGACTGCCGCAGTCGGACTCAAAACGGGTTTAACTACTTCAACTACTCTTTTCTTCTGGGCATCGTTCAATTCGAGACCGTCACCACCCTTGTTTAGTCGATTCTCGTTCATTAAGAGAAGAAGAGCTTTGCCTGCATCTGTAGCTCTTTCAATAGCTGTGGTCCAAAATTCTGGGTACCAGGGTTCTCCGTTGGCCAAGTGTCTGTCTCTGTGAGATCCAACCGGAACAAACGGAATTCTGTCAACTACGTCAAGGGGAATTTTGTACTCTTTCTGTTTCAGCAACTTCTTGCACCCGTCTCTCAATTTTGCAACGGCTGTTCGAAAATGCTCGAGGTCATCCGAGTCAGACGCCGCACGCAACAAGTTTGCTTTTGTTAGAACAAACATGCTGCATTTCCAAATATCTCGGCCTTCATCGAAACTGTTACTAACAGTAGATATAATTTTTAAAAGCTCTTGTTTGTGACGGGGATTGGTGATGTCAATGCAGAAAACAAGAAGATTAACCTTTCCCTTGACTTGCTCTGCTATTTTCTTCACTGACCCTTCAATATCATCTTGCAGACCTGGCGTGTCCCACATCTTCACTTCAACCGGCAAATCATTATCGAGGAGGTTATACGAAGCCGACGTTGGTGTATCACTGTCTATAGATTCGTCAACTGGTGCTTCTTTGGAGCCAATTAGAGAATTGATGAAAGTCGATTTTCCCGCTCCTGCCATTCCTAGCGTGGCAAAAGCGAATGTTTCTTTTTTCTTGACGCTTGAAAGAAACGCCTTGAGACGACGTTTGAAAGCGTTCTTCTGAAGCCTTCCACCGCCTACTGTAAGGTACTCTTCCGTGGCATTTTCAGAGACTTCCTTGTAGAGATCAGGAGCAATATCGTTTATCAGTTGCGGGGCGACAGCAAACAAAGCAAAAGCGAATGCTAGTTTGATTTTCTTGTTTGCGCCTTCCACGCACGTAAGAAGAGCTTTGCCGATCCGTGTGGTTTTTTTGTCTGCGACGCTATTGAGACTAGCGTCTCCTCCTTGAAGTATCTGCGTCACTAGTTCCGGGGTGAATTTACTATCGTCGTCGTCATTTTGCTGCACCACCTCAAGAATCTGTTCTCCTGCTTCACCTAGTCTAACGACGACGTCCTTATTTGCCTTTGCTTGTAAAATGAAACCGTTGATCTTGCTTTCTATATTGACTAACCCTGCCATGGCTTTTACTGAAAGTTAACACTGCATGAGCGCGCGGCAAACGTACTCGAACTGAGCAGCGAGTACGCGCACGTCTGGCTTTTGACCTGCATGGGAAATGACCGTGCATGCAGGTTCAACTCTCTGATTGGCTACACCTAAGACCAACAGGTAATTGAATTCTGTAATTAGGCCGGCAATGATGTTATTAACGTTCAACAAATACAATCACTATAAGAGGGAGTTAGCTTAATCACCTGTTTTGACTTACAGAGAAGATGACGGCGCCCAAAGGGAGACGGGACGCCAGAACGGACGATGACGATCACACGGCAACACGCAGCTACTAGTACGGTGACAGTTCAGATCTTTTACGAGCTGTGATGCCGCAGATCAGAGCCGTCTTTTTATACGGCTCTGCCGCAGATCAGAGCCGCAGATGCGTGGGCCGGGCACGTGATGGAAAATCTTATCTTTATGCGATACGATCCCGGCTAGCTAGAAACGACAACATGAGCCAAAACATGATTCACCGTCTCACAGATTCGACGAAAAAGAAGCTACATTCTACGTAACATTTGGGATTCTGTTTGTCGTCGGACTTCGCCTGATTCGCGCCTGATTCGCGTCTTCTTCGGAAAAGGTCCAGGGAAAAGGTCCCTAGTGTCAGTTAGCGTGCGCGCGCGGAGCTGCTCGTCTTTCTGCTCTGCCCTGCTCACTGCTGCTGTTGACGCCATAAAGGTATGTTTCTGAAGTGTCGCCATACGAAGAGTAGGCAGAGGAGACATCAGCCGTGCAAATGCGTTGCGATCCTGCTTACAACAGTGAATAGCTTCCGTCTTGGGTTCTGCTACAGGATGCCATTCTCCTTTTCTCTTCACTGCATGATACTCCTTCAATTCACTTAGGCATGGCCAGTAATATTTTCAACAGAAAAGTCATTTGAAAGCCCTTCCATATCTGGTGTTGCTGCTGCTTTGACCTGACTCCAAATTCTGCTTGCGACAGTGAATCGTTGCCTTGACTCTCGTCTGACTGCACCTTTTTATGCTTTCTACGTCCGGTGTGCGGCTATAACTGGAACAGAATGCGTCCATAACGGGTCTAACAAAGCCCTCAACGACGACGATCCTTGCTCCCAGTCGCACAACATCGCTCACGTGGCCGAATGCATATGCATACGGTATAAATATATATAGATCATAAACAAAACTTCCAAAAAAACTACCGGTATAATGTTGACAAATACAAAACGGACAAACGTAGCATGAGGATGGCACACCGCATCCAAAGTAAATACGATCGGTTCACAGCCAAGGTTACTGGGTACTTAGTTATTTAATTAATTTTTCTCCAGCAACAAACCCCACCAAACTGCCAACAGTCGCTCCTACCCCTGCCCCAATTGCCATTCCAGGTGGCCCAAGGAATGATCCAACGGCACCACCAATGACAGCCCCAACTCCGCCACCAGAGGCTACGGCAACACCTTTCCGTATCACTGCAGTCGGACGCAAAATAGGTTCAACTACGACACGTACTCTTCCCATCTGTTTATTATCCAATTTGAGATCGTCATCACCCTTATTTAGTCGATCCTCGTTAAGCAAGAGAAGAAGAGCTTTTCCTGCATTTGTAGCTCTTTCAATAGCTGTGGTCCAAAATTCTGGCAACCAGGGTTCCCCATTAGCCAGGTGTCTGTCTCTGTGAGATCCAACTGGAACAAACGGGATTTTATCAACCACATCAGGAGAAATTTTGTACTCGGCCTGTTTCAGCAACTCTTTGCACCCGTCTTTTAATTCTGCAACGGCTGTTTGAAAATGCTTGAGGTCATCAGAGTCAGACGCCGAACGTAACAAGTTTGCTTTGGTTAGAACAAACATGCTACATTTCCAAATATCTCGGCCTTCTTTGAAACTGTTGTTAACAGAAGAAATGATTCTTGAAACATTGTGTTCGAGACGGGGATTGGTGATGTCAATGCAGAAAACAAGAAGATTAACTTCCCCCCTGATTTCCTTTGCTATTGTCTTTACTGATCTTTCAACATCATCATCTTGCACACCTGGGGTGTCCCACATCTTCATTTCAATTGGCAAATCATTCATACCAGGAATTTCATACGCAGTTGAAGTTAGTGTACATTTGTCTACAGATGTGCTAGCTGCTGCTTTGTTGGAGCCAATTAGAGAATTGATCAAAGTCGATTTTCCTGCTCCTGACTTTCCTAGCGCAACAAAAGTAAATTTTTCCTTTTTCTTTTTTTGGACACTTAAAACAAACTTTTCCAGACGATGCTTGAAAGCCTCCTTCTGAACCCTTCCACCACCTACAGTAAGGTACTGTTCCGTGGCCTTCTTAGAGACTTTGTCGTAAAGATCAGGAGAAACTTCGTTCATCAGTTGCGGGGCGGCAGCAAACAAAGCAAAAGCAAATGCTAATTTGATTTTCCTGTTTGCGCCTTCCACGTACGTAAGAAGAGCTTCGCCAATGGCAGCTTTAGCCTGAGCCACGGTTTCTTTGTCTTTGAACTTGGATATTTCTCTTTTAGCGTTTCCTCGATGTATCTGCGTCACTTGTTCCGGTGTGAATCTACTGCTGTAGTCCTCATTTTGCTGCATTACCTCGAGAATATCTGGTTCTACTTCACCCAGTCTAACGACGACTTTCGCGTTTCTCTTTGCTTTTGAAACGAAAGTGTTGATCTCCCTTTCTACCTCAACCTCGACTGACTCTGCCATGGCTGCCATTCAACACTGAGCGGCGACTCGATTGATGACACGAACTGAGCAGCGGGTACGCGCACGTCTGGCTTTTGACCTGGGAAACGATGGTGTAGGTTCGACTCTCTGATTGGTTACAAGACAACAGGGAATTGAATTATGTAATTAGGCTGACACTAATTTTATCAGCGTTCAAATTAATCACCATAAAAAGAGTGGAATTGATTCAGTAGACGTAGACACAGCTCAAAATGATGGCGCTTCCCACATTTGCGTCCCACATTTGCGTCCCACGCTGACAGTGATTGGCGTCCCCCCGAGCTGTCATTTCACTCACAATGAATCGTTGACGAACGAGAAAGATGTTACAGACGACATGCAGACAGCGTACGTAGACCCTGGCGAGTACCCTAGCGTAGTAGTACAGGCTGGTACAGGTAGACAGATTTTGTCGCGTTTGTTTCTCGTCGCGTTGTTCCTGTTAGCGTGCGCGGATGGCAGACAAATCGACCCAGGGTCGACGAGCTGGGTCGACGAGGGTCGAGGATGGGACCTAATTATAAAAAAGCTTCGCCAGAATCGCCACGACGTTGGCTTTTAGGTTGGGGTCGGCACGTACGTGTTTGACTGAACGCAATTTCTCTGAGAGTTGGTGGCACATTTTGAAGGCAAATGTGTTAAATTGAATAAACAAAATTCATGTCAGACATTGAAGCATTATGTAACAGTCATGTGACAGCAGCTAAGGTAAAGTCGGCACTGTATTAATTAACTTCTTTTCACTAAGATAGAGGAAAAAACTTTAGTCACCAAGCCAACTCCAGCACCAATTCCTGCTCCAACTGCTGCTCCAACTGGACCAAGAAAAGGAAGTCCAACAGCAGCACCAATAGTCGCAGCGGCAGCAACTAGAGTAATTATAAGGGCTTTACTCACAATTGGTTTCTTAATGAATTCAATTATTTTCTTAATTTGCTCTCGTTTGAATATCACTTTACCCGTACTGAATTGCTCCTCGTTGGCTGCGAGAATATAAGCTTTTCCCGCGTCTGTAGCTCTTTCGATGGCTCTAACCCAAAACTCTGGCAGCCACGCTTGTCCATTAGCTAATACTTTATCCCGGAAACTCCCGATTGGAACAATTGGAATTTCACTAGCGGATTTAACTTTGTGCTCTTGAAGCAGTTCTTTGCAGCCTTCAGTTAGTTGTTCTACGGCTTTTGTAAAGTAACCGACGTCAGTTGTTTCCTCGTTATCGAAGGGGTTGCGTAATAAGTTTGCTTTAGTCAGCACAAACATGCAATGTTTCCAAATGGGCGAATCATTTAGAACATTTTTGTTAATAGCAGAAATGAACTTTGAAATTTCAGCATCAAGACGAGGATTGGCAGCGTCAACGCAGATAATAAGAAGATCAACTTCTTTGATGTCTTTTAAGAAACGTAGGTCAGTTTCGGCCTGAGTATCCTTCGAGGCAAGGCCTGGAGTATCCCATATGACCAGATCAAGAGGCAAATCTTGATCTGTTTTAAGGGAGTATTTCCGTGCGACTTTCGTGCAACTTTTTGCCCTATGGCTAGTTTCTGCCATTTCTTTACCCAGGACGGAATTGATAAAAGTTGATTTTCCAGTTCCTGCTCTTCCTACCTGAACAAAAACAATGTCCTTTTTCCCATTACTTTTGTAACTTTCAAGGAGGTTATCGAGACGTTTTCTGAAGGCTTCCTTTTCCATTCTTGCACCACCTACCTTAACGTACTCTTCTGCTGCCTTTTGAAGAAGGTTATTGAAAAGATTATGAGGAGTCGGCTCTAATAATTCCGGTGAAACGGCAAACACAGCATAGGCAAAGCCTACTTTGATCTTGCTGCTAACGTCTCGAAGGCACCCAACAAGAGCAGCGCCTGTTTGGAGGAGACGGTTTCGGCCGCGACCAACGCGAATCTGACTCAATTGTTCCGGTGTGAAGCGGTCTGGATGTCGTTGCATTATCTCCAAAATATCTTCGGTTTTCTTGCCGAGGTTAGTCATAACATCACTACTTTCTCTTGCAAGCGAAATAAAAGAGTCGATCATGCTTGCTATCGCGGCTGAATCAGTGGCTGTCATGGCTCGATCCGAAGGGAACGTTACAGGATGATCGAACCGGGTGTTGCCAGGGGTGTATGTCTGGTCTGGCTGTTGACTAGGCTCCGTTCCGAAGATAAAGACCCTACGGCAGGGGAGTGTTTACAATCAGGTAATTCAATTGTCTGACTAGGCAGCACGCGCCTATTTTAATAATAACAAAAGCTTTCCGACAATTCACAGATGCATCAAATTATAAGCTAGCTAATGCTGTTTTGCCTTCAATGAATTTCCATAAATGGCGTAGAACATGGAACTCAAGAGGAGGCCACTGAAAGCTCCAAAGACAAATCCAAACAGACCATCATTGGCATCAAACACAAAACCTATCACACTGCAAATGGCAACAACAGCTACAGCTCTATAGAAGGCGTAGAACATGGCACTCAAGAAGAGGCCAGTGAAAGCTCCAAAGACGAATCCAAACAGACCGTTATTGACGTCATTGGCGTCATTGGTGTCATAGGCGTTACTGGGGTTATTGGTGTCATAGGCGTTACTGGGGTTATTGGTTGTATTTGTGTCATGGGCGTTGATGGCGTTATTGACGGTTTTGGCGGTATTGGCGTCAAGCACAAAACCTATCACACTGCAAATGACGACAAAAGCTGGAGCCCCACACACACCGCAAATGACAACAATATCTGCAGCTCCGTAGAACATGGCACTCAAGAAGAGGCCACTGAAAGCTCCAAAGACGCACCCAAACAGACCGCCAAGCACAAAACCTGTCACAGAGCAAGTAGCAACAAAAGCTGCAGCTCCACATGCATTGCGAATGGCAACAAAAGCTACAGTTTCGTCAAAGGCGTAGAACATGGCACTCAAGAGGAAGCTACTGAAAACTCCTAAGACCCATCCAAACGGACCGCCAAGCGCAAACCCTATCACATAGCAAGTAGTAACAAAAGCTGCAGCAACTTTGACGTGTGGGCTAAACGCCGAATCATTACTCAGCTCCACATTGCCAATCAGTCTGACTGTTCGTTTCATCTGCTCCCCTGATAGCTTGATTGTGTTTTCTACGCCATGATCGCCTTCTTGACTACTGGTAGCTTTGACGCGTGCCGTACTCCACCCAATAAACACAGCATTGGCGCCTTGTCGTGTTCTTTCCGCGGCTGTGATCCAAACTTCCGGTAGCCACGGACGGCCGTCAGCCAAGACTAAATCTCGAGCAGATCCAACAGGAAGGCATGGTACAGATTTAGCTTTTATGCTAGAAAGACCGGCAAAGCGGTGCAGAATATCTTGATACCGAGACGTCAGGTCGTGTACAGTCTGCTGTAGATGTTCTTGGTCTTCCGTATATACAATAGGACTTCGCAGCAAGTTCGCTTTTGTGAAAACTATGATAGAATGGTCCCACATATTTTTTGTAAAAGCCTTCGTCAGAATTTCAACTGTGCGCTCATCATCTGCACCGAGTCTGTTGGCAGCCGCCGCATCGGCACAAAAAAGGACAAGGTCAACAGATGAGATTTTTTTCATATGTGCTAGGTAACGCTGAGACCTAACCGTTTGACTCTCAGGGTCAGCAGCTCGGATATCTTGCATTTCAAAGTCGTAAAGACCAGGTGTGTCCCACACTCGCACTTTCTTCTGGTGGAATTCGTCCTCGTAACACTTGACTGACGACGTGCCCCTCGTTGTACCAGCCGACTCTTTTGCAACGGATTTCCCAAGAAGCGAGTTGACCAGCGTGGATTTTCCAACACCAGTTTTTCCCACGACAAGAAGAGTCAGCTCTTTTTTTGGAAGGTTTTTCAGAGTGACATTTAGTCTTTCCCGAACGGGACGACATTGGTCTAAGAACTGTCCGGATTGCGTTACTTCGTCGGCAATGAGCCTGCAGACTTGATCTTTGAGGCCTCTCTCAATCTCGTCAAAGATGTGAGGACATACGGCGTATACTGCGTACACGAAACGAAGGAGGGTAGCATGCACTTTTGATCCCCAAACCGCTTTCAGTAGGGCTCTCGCTTTCTCCTCGTTGCTTGGCTGCTGCGCAATTACACCGTACTGCTGAGCGGAGAATCGACCAAGGCCCTCGTCGATTTGCATGTGCGTTACGATAGCATCAACGTCATTCGCCAGTTTCTTGCTGAGGGCAGTCGTTCGACGGAAGTCCAGCACGGACAGCTGAAGCAGGTAATCAAGAAGATCTTTCTTAGAAGAAGCCGTTGACATGATCACAACTAGACACAGTTCGCAGCAAACAGCGCTCGGGGAATCAAAGACCTTGACTAATATGATCGCCCCACCTATTATTCAGATTGCTTAATTTGACTTATCGCTATTATTTAGCTCATCACCAAGAGCAGCCAACGCAACCCCATAGAGAGCTGTCACAATTGCACAAACAAGTACTGCCCACGTATGTGCAAAACATTCCTGCCCGAACTCACCGTATTCGAATGATGACCGTATTCAAATGATGACATGGAGGCGGGCACGTGATGGAAAACCTTATCTTTGCGCGGTACGATCCCGGTTAACTAGAAACGACGAAAAGATAGGCGATGAGCCAAAACAGGACCCACGCTGGTGCATTCTAATAAGCGACCTGACAGTGATTGGCGTCGCCCCGTCCTATGTCTGCCGGAGCTGTCAATCAAACTTAACCGTCTCTGATCACCCTACGCGCTGATGAACAGACTCGACGACGAAGATGTTGTAGTGCTTTCTCGTAACAGTTGGGATTCCGATCGAGCTAGGGCCAGGACCAGCAGGACCCGTGACGACCCGGAAACTGAAAGTGCTCGAACGGCCGGTCACTTATCGCACAGAAAGATATGTTTGAGTCACTCGTAAAAAGGACCGGGTTGCTAGCTTAGAGTGGTCTAAGCAGCGGCTTTGCATAGTGTAGCAAACAACTGTGCATGCAATATCCAAGCAATCCGGTGGCGATATTGGAAACTGCTACGCTTGAACTAGCGTGAATGTTCGCCACCTGCAGCAGAAATATAATGTCTATACTCCTGCTTGCAGCATTCGCTGGTCCACCTATGCTTGACGCGATTTCTCTTACTACGGGAGCGCTTGAGTCATCTAGTCTTCTTGCAAGTGCTGTCGTTTGCTCTGGAGTAAAAGGGCCCCGGACGCTATCGTCTTTTAGATGCAGCACCGTTTCGGCCACAAACAAGGCGCAGCTTTCTTGCTTGCCAGCGAGACACTGAATCACTAGCAAGGCAGAAGCGTTAGAAATGGCCTTACTGACTGCAGGTTGCCGCCGTGAATTTGTTGCGATTCGGTTCGCCAAGATCAAACTAGCTGAAGCCACCAATGCGCCTGCCAATTGGAATTTGGGAGAGCGAGAGCAAACAAAGCCTACTCCAAAAGTAGCTCCAGCTATGGCACTGGGAAGGTACTTTGCTGCTATTGACAGCAACGTAGTGTGCCTGGTGTTCCACCAGCCAGTCAACAAGCCCATCAACGAAATCCACAAGGAGCTGGTGAGACGCACATTTCTAATTTCCTCCGCGATTCGTCTAATTTGCTCTTGATCCAATTGAATGTTATCGTCGTTAGTATCACTGCTTTCTAAAACGCTGCCAGCCTTCAGACGGCCCGCATTTATTGCAATCAAAACTATTTTGCCTCTTCCCTGCCTCGTCGCCTCTGCTGCTGTCACCCAGAGCTCTGGTTTCCATGGACGTCCATCAGCCAGCACCTTATCTCTATTGCTTCCGACGGGAACAAAGGGAACCTTGCTCGCTTGTTCCTCAGTTAGGCTACCATGATTGCGAAGTATTAAGTCATACTGTTTGACAAGAGACCCAATAGTTATATTCATGTGTTTTTCATCGTCATCGCTGCTGGGATCACGAATCAAGTTGGCTTTGGTGAAGACTACCAGGGCGTGATCCCAGACTTTCTTGCCAAATGCAGTTGTTATCAGCCCAACTGTGTCCGCGTCGTCTTTGCTGGCTACGTTATTCACGCTTTCAACGCAAAAAAGAAGCAAATCGATACTTCCTATTCCTCTCATTTGAGTTAGGTAAGCCGCAGAGCGTTTTTTCTGCTGATTAGGAACGTGAGAGTCTAGCAGCTGGAAATCTAGCAAGCCAGGTGTATCCCAAACAGTCACTTGCATGTCTTTCTCCTGAATGGTATACCGTTTTATCTGGGTTGTTACCCTCTCTGTGGTGCAACCTTCTTCTGCAACCTTTTCGCCAAATAGAGAATTGACTAATGTCGATTTTCCAACGCCGGTTTTTCCAACGAGAAGGAGCACAAGTTCCTTTGCGTCTACGTGCTTCAAAGCTTCATTCAGTCTCTCGCTAAGCGGGCGGCAGCGACTCAAGCTATCGCCTGACTTCGCCAGATCTTGGCAGACGATTTCATTCACTTGAGCCTCTAAGCCGGTCGATATGTCGTCTAAAACAGACGGACAAATAGCGTAGAGCGCGTACACGAAGCGAAGCTTCGTTTCGTCGTTTTGCGATGAGTGGACGATCGTCAATAGACTTTTTGCTCTATCAACGGCGTTCTTTTGAGCCGTAAATTGGCGGAATTGAGACCCGTCAAGGCGACCTTCGAATCCGTCGTCAATCTGTATGTGCGCGACGACGTCATCGACGCTCTTGGCTAATCTAGACGCGATGAACTTGTTATGAAGAAGGGAAGAGTCTAAGATGCGGCAGATTTCTTCCTTCGCCATGCCTTCTCCTTCGTTGTGTTCTAGGTGGGACGATTGACGTCTGCTGGTTAGGATTGGCTCCCACTGAGAACTCCCCCACAACTTGTGACGGAATAATAATGAGATGCTGCTTAATCATGAATTCGTTCTTCGAATTGGAAGATGATCTAATCACCTCCCCCAATTCCTTATCGAATTCTGGGATAATTGCCCTATCTATAATTTGTGATCCGGTAGCGCGAAAGAGAGATAATGTCAGAGCCATTTCAGATGCTATTCTTGGTATAGGCGATCTACTGGAGGACTCTAAGGCTGAATCTAAGGATTGCAGATACCGCTCATCAAAGAGGAAGCCAGTAAAAGCTAGAGCAGGGCTGTCTTTCTTCACGGGACGTAAGAGGATAGACAAGGCATCTACTGCTGCAGAACAAAGAGGAGAGAAGTGATCTTCCTTCTTTGCGGTCGCCGAGACCCTCTGCGCTTCTCTTGAACCCTGGTAACATGAAAAAATGAGGAGATATCGCTCTTACTCTACTCCTTCTAACGGATAACAGCCCACCAGCGCGTCACGGTATGGTGTCGCTCCAGAGAGCCGACTGGCGCTTACAAAGAACCGCTTTTCTTCTTCGGTAGGCTTCGTTTCCGACGTTTCGTGAAGTAGCTTTCCGCGCAGTCGCGTCTGCTCCACGTGCAACACCATATCCTATTTGGTTATTGGTAAAGAAAGAAAAAATCGCGGATGTCACTGTACAATTATTCCAAAAGCGAAATTGTTTACGAAACAAAGTTCGGTTCAACACTTCGCTTCTGGTTTCGATTACCTGCAGACGGAAGAGCCATTTTGCACAAATTCAGCTGTTACTGTATTTGATTATTTTATACAAACTCCACGTATTACTAGTACATGTGACACAGTACGGACATTTACAGTTGCTTTCACACACCGACTACACTACTTCTCTTCTTTTTCTTTCTAGTCTACTTACGGCGCAAACTATACACCCCATACACTACTGCACCAATCAGCGCTCCAGCTATTGCCCCAGGTGGCCCTAATGCAGCTCCAGTGGTAGCTCCAATGCCAATGCCGGCTCCAATGCCAGCCGCAATGCCAGCTCCAATGCCAGCTCCAATGCCAGCTCCAATGCCAGCTCCAACACCAATGGCAAGGACACCACCTCCAAATAGTTTCCAAGTGACTCTACTATTATTATCCACCAGACTTGGAGCCCTTTTTTTCAGTTGGTCTTCGTCGTCGTCTTCTAAAATAATGCTTTTGCCATCTAGTCGATTTTCATTGTACACAAGAAGGAAACTGCTTCCTGCAACTGTAGCCCGTCCTATGGCTGCAACCCAAAACTTTGGCATCCATGGTTTTCCATCAGCTAGCACTCTGTCTCTCTCGCTTCCAATTGGAATAAATTCAACAGAATTGATCACTTCTGATTCAGGCTCATACTCCTTCAGAAGACGGCGGTAGCCATCTGATATCTTTTTGGTAGTTTCTCTCAAAACTGTCAGATCACGTATGTTGGATGTTGCTGAGCGCAGCATATTTGCTTTAGTCAGGGCAAACAAGCTATGTTTCCATATATTGTCTTTTTCTTTTTTGAAACTTTTGTTGACAATATCAATTATCTCGGTGATCCCTCTTCTCTGACGAGGGTTCGTGGTGTCTATACAAAAAATAGCTAGATCGACCCTTTCAATTTTTTCAGCTAATTCCTTCAAAATGTTGCCACCATCCCTTCCCTCCAGTAAGCCAGGAACGTCCCATACAACCAGATCAACAGGCAAATCTGACAAACTAACGCGGTAAGACTCTAATTTTTTCGTACATTGAAGTACGTTCAAGCTCGTTTCTGCTTTCTTTTCTGAATCATCCCCAATCAAAGCATTGATTAGGGTTGATTTTCCCGTTCCTTCTTCGCCCAGCAACATAAAAGTAATTTCTTTTCTCTTGCCTGCTTTAACAGTCAATGGGTCAAGAAGGTTGTTTTTAAGAGCAACTCTAAACGCTTTTTTCTGAATCCTAGCCCCACCTACCCTAATGTACTCCGTTGCTGCGCTTCTTGAAACCTCTTCGTGCAGACCATGAGACATTTTTCTTAGAACACTTCCGGCAACGGCAAGCATAGCAAAAGCGAAGCTGACTTTAACTTCGTCTTCTGCCTCTTTGACGCACTCAAGAAAAGCTTCACCTTTTTTTTCATTAGCAGTAATAGCTTTTAGGTCAGTCACTTGCTCGGGCGTAAGGCAGCTCTCGTTTTGTTGCATCATCTCCAAAATATACTCTACCAGCTCACCAAGTTCAGCGAACACGGTTTGTTTTACAGAGAAAAGAAGATCTTCGTTGATCATTCCTGCTATTCTTGCCGTAGATTCGGTAGAAGTCGTCATAGCTGCAAGGCTGTGCTAAGCGCGACGGATAATAAGAGATTGCGCCAATTGACTAGCGAGAAAAGACCTCCCAGAACCCAATGCTAATGTTAATTGATCGCTTAGGCAATTGAATCGCCAAGCCCATGTTATCTCTCTTCAAATGCCAATCAAGGCAAAATTCAATTACACGAAGCTAGCTCCACCTTAACTGTGCACAGAGCGACGATAGCTTGGAAAGTAATCCCCACAGCGTAAGTCTGATCTCAGTCAAGGAGAGACTTGGCTACTATCTCAAACTTCGCTCGTTTTCGCTGTTGCATCTCTTACCGCGCACGGAATTTCGCCGCTTTTGGTCCCTGGATCCTCGAGGATCTTCTATCAACCACGAGGAGCAAGTGAGGTCGCCTAGGGGAGACAAAACGCTGTTGACAGGATAAGGCCACCGGAGTCCCGGACAAGAGTACATTCCTTAGCCCATGCAGGTTTTTATTGATCGATAAGAAATTGTTGAAGTCCTGTTGCACAAAAAAATGGTTGTGAGTACTTATTATAGGTCTAGTAGTATTGACACTCAATTCTTTATTCAACGACTCGGCCAATGAATTCCAAAAAGCGACGAGCATATTGCTCTGGTCGAACCGTTGAAATCTCAGCCCTGGCCTGATATAAGACTTATAATTAGAAAATTTGCCAGCCAGGTAGCCATTTACCCCATGTTTGACTGTTTTCGCTGCGTGAGCCGCTCGTTTTCTCGTTCCATACGACGTCAGAACATCAATCAGGCCAATGAAATAGATTTTTGGCTCAGCTTCTACACGAGAATGTTCCAAAAGTCATATACGTGTATACTATCTGACCTTCATCTGATAGTACAGCAAAAACGTCAACGGATTTGTCAATAACCGGCCACAAACCCCGCTCTATCGCTTTCGTCGCTTCTTTTGCACATGCAGCAATAAAAGGCTTTGGCAAACCTAAAAGCCAATACCTCCATTTCAATAAACACTACAAATTCAATGACGTTTACCTGATATGGCCGCCTCTTTCGCTTTCTTCGCCGCTTCTCCTTCGGGCGGCGTAAGCGCCGTTCCACTCCCCGTCGCCGCTCCGGGACTTGCCTCGGCTCCAATCCCGTCATCACCTGAACAAGCCCCTTCCTCTTCTTCCTGTTCTTCTTCCTCACTCTCTCCATCCTCCTCATCTTCGTCTTCAGCGCTCTCTTCCTGCGCTTGAACGCAATTATGAATTCCAAGGAGAAGACTGTAGTCCATGATATTGAGCTTGGTAAGAAACTAATAAAAATTAATCAAAAATCAATATGTTTCATCCTGCTCTCATACAGCAACGTCCTTTTCTAGTGTGTTTATGAGTTTTGTTTTCGCCACGGGTCCCACTTTGATTTTGAGCCCATCTCCAATAAAGTCCTTGTCCTTGAAAGTTGGCAAATCCTTAGCCTATATAGAAACACCACATGATATAGCATCTTCTATTCAGAGGAAATTCCACCCACAAACCTTTTCTTTCTCACTCGCAGAACGAGCCACAGTAGATCCCTAATAAAGTGATTAAGCAAACCTTTAGATATAGATACTATTGCCTGTACCTTTAGGTCATATTTCTTGTGAACTTTCAAACTAGACGGAAGCACGTTTCTCATAATAAGGATATAGTGTTCCACGCCTTCGACAGTCAATCGATACATGCCAACATAGTGAGGCAGAAGAGTGGACCCCTCACTCCCAACAACATGCTAAAATCATAAGAAAATATATATGATTATCTTATATAGGATGTTGTCTCTCTTTTCTTTTTCTTACTGCGTGATATGGCTGGAGGACTTGATGCATGAGTGCCACTTCGTCTCCGGCAATCATTTTAATCACGAATTTTTTATCGTGAGATAAGTAGAACTTTGCTCCGCTTCGTCCTTTCGCCGTGCTTTTTACTGGCTGAGAGTGCGTCAATGCGTACTAAATTATTAATTAATTAGTGACAAGTTTCAATTAGTGACGTCACCAGCTTACCGAATATTCTGAATCGTCCACGTGAAATTTTTCTCTCAAGTCGCGGAACACCATGGGACAATATTCCTTGAATTTGAATCGTCCAGGAAGATTCTCTCTAAAGCGCGTTACAAAAAAATTTACACCAAAAAATCACGAAAAAATAGGTCTCGTACTTATTATAGAGATGATTTTCGACGCGAGCCTTGCTAAACGCCTTGAAGTCTTCGTTCATGAGCAGCGGAGGAATCGTTACGTGGAGAAGTTCGTTGATCTGGGAAAAGACCACGCCCATTTTCTCAAACCGCAAACTGCGCCATTTCGTGCAAATTGCTTCGAAGTCGTAAACCGTAGCGTTCTAAAAGCGTTAGTCTGTGCTCGCGACTAAACTACGCGCGATTACGAGCTCGTTCGAGAGTTCTACGCGCGTTTCGCGCTGTCGTTCGCTTTTTCCAACGCGAGCGAGCGTTTATCGCCGTACCGTGTGATTGACGCCCCACATGAGGACGCTGAGAAGTGGCTCGTTGGCGCGAAAGAGGCGCCGCTTCTGATGCTTCGGTTTCAGAGGCTTGACCTTGGACGACGCCATCGAAATTCCAAAGCGCGCACGCAAAACAACTACAATCGAAGAATAGCGAGACGAAAAAGAAACGAGAACGCAATAATTCCACAACCGATATACGGGACTTGCCGCGACGAACAAAAGCGATCGAGAACCCGTACTATGTAGGGGCGTACCCATGGGCGTGAACTATTTCGGCTTTTTGACTCAAAATTTTCTTTTTGCTATATTTTCGAAATTTTAGCTTCGCGCATCGTCATTCACCAGCAGAAATTGCCTCCACCTTTCGAAGATGTCGCTAAAGGAAGAAGAACGGAAACGGACGACTTTTTTGCGCCGGAAAGTTGCAGTACTAGGAGTCTACCAGCGATCACATATATAAGGCCTGTTGAAACATTACTCTATTGCATGGTTAGACACGGTCCTCATTGCAGCCTTGCCTGAGAAGGGCGGGAACGAGGTCCTGGAGCAACGGTGCGTCAGTGATTACAGGCACATACTTAATTGGATGGGTAAGACCTGCAGGGGCTGCACGTACCGGGATGCCGCCAAGTGCCTAGTCGCCTTGGTGGAGCATCGTGGGTGTCCGATATATATATACCTATATGGTGTATAGCTCCGTGTATAGGGGAATACAAAAAACAGGGGACTCCCGTCGGCGAGTGACGGTCTGCTCTCGAGCGAACGTGCTGTGCATTTTTTTCTTTTTTTAGCTATTTTTCGCAAATTGATTTGATCAAAATAGCCAAAAAACTTCCCCAGAGTCTAAACTATTATGGAACTGGTGCACCAGCACCATACTCTTTATTGATTACGTCTACGTCCAAAAGGGAAAAATTCACAAGGCCATGCAGTTTGTATTTCACATCCAATTAATCAATTATTTAATTATCAAAAGATCTTGTCATATTCTTTCAACAAGAATTCGACTATAGCGTTCTGATAGGCCATACTGGCAGCAATATTACTGGCGTCAGCAGGCCGAAGCAACGTCGGCCCAAACACTATAGCGACGTTCTGAATCAACATCTTATTCACGCTACCGTGAGAAATAACCCTAGAGACCCACCCAATGTTTTCACATAGAAATAAACCTCAAAATATTAGCTTACCTAAGCAAGTGTTGTAGCAAGAACTTGAGCGTTTCCTTATTCGCTTTGGGCAGTGCAATGATCTCTCTACAGGCCGCAGCAATTCTCATGCCATAATCTTGTAACCCTGTACAAGCTAATGACGAATTTTCATTATCGGTTCCCATATTTTTAACCTAGTATGTGGACGAATGTGTCGAATTTATTGCTTGGCACTAGGGGCTCGGCTAGCTCTCGAAAGAAAAGCTTGAGAGCGCCGGCAAGGACGTTTATGTCATCCCACTTTTTTCTATCGTTCAAATCAAGTGGCTCGTCTAGATAAATACTCCCATGTGATTCCTAATAAGTCTTGTGTTTATTCTACCTCGATCTACTTTAAATCTTAATTTCTGAATTTGTGACGCGTTGCCGGGAACTCTGTAGAGTCCAATTGATTCTATTCCTAAGAGGATGCATATGTGTTGCGTGAAATGCTCCTTCTGTGGATTTTTTTCGCTGTACCTCTACTTTCTATTGCTTCAATACAAAGAATGACAAATAAGGGGACTGGGCTCTTTTCCTTTTCCGCTAATTTATCGAGGTGAGCGCCAAAAACGTTTTCTAGGGACACCAGTGGAGAATAAAGGCATCTGTGTTCATCCTTCTCACCTTTTATCAGTCCCTTTCGATTAATATCTTCGTATGTTGGTCGTCGTGTGAGAAACGTCCTGAGACGAGCCTTGATTTTGCCTGAGAAGAAACTCACGACTTTATTGATTAATAATCATTTTTCATTTACCTTTCTTTTCTCCAGAATCCACTTCAAAATCCCCGTCGAAATCTTCCTCCATAGCGGGAGTGGAAAATTTTCGACCGGAGAGAAGCGCAGAAGTAATGGGGGGCATGGAATCCTAAAAACCCGCGTCACTCATAACTATATTCTAAGCTATTGATTCGATATACAGCGTGTGCTATTCCATCCTTTATAGCTCCCATCCATTCGGTCAGATCCTTGCTATTTTCAGCCTGCAAATAGATCATCTCTCCATTGCTGAAAGACAACTGGAAAAAATTATTGATATATGAATTTTTCTGAGATACCAATTCACCTGCATGACGTATTTCTTCTTGGTGTAATCAGAGGGAATGGAGACTTGGCAGTTTTGAAGGCACAATGAGGACGGTAAAGTTGACTTTAGAGATTTCTTTATTCAAAAGAAAACCCATCTTGAGGAAAACGCTCTAATCACTAAAATTACTGACATTATCCTTCGCGTGTTTTTTGTCTTTGAAGAAGAGCAAGTAGGGACTTTCTAAGAGAACGTAATGCTGGGTCCAGCCTCTCTGAGAATGCCTATGAAAAAATCCAATTAGTTTTCATACAAAAGAACCAAAGAATGAACGCACTTCTTTTTGCTTGTATCAACCAGTTTCTTCTTCGAAAGAAACCCCTCCATAAACTGCACATATAATAAAAGTGTATGTATGTATGTATTCATTTATTTATTTATTTATACGAGGCTCGGATCGTCTGGAGTGAGTAGCATTCCTGAGTCGTCTTCCCTCCCATGTGCATCAGCGTCAGAAACACGCCTTTGAAGAGAGCCAGTCACTTTGTTCGTAGGATGACTAGACACCCTTTTATGACCCTTCTTCTAAAGATATTCTATCTCTAGGAAACCCTATGCTATCGACAGTGATACTGGTGGAGCTGGAGCTGGTTTTTTCTTTGATTTAGCCGGTAGACCCTTCGGAACGTTCCTTTCTAAATTCTCCGCCAATTTCTCCAAATCCGTGTGCGAAAGCGTGACGCGATGACGCGGCGACGGGTCGACGTCAAGCGCTCGCATCAACTGCGGCGACACGTCCGACGAAATGCGACGCCTATCCATTGGAGAATCCTAGACAACAAGATCACGTAGCTAGGCAACAGAAAATCGTGAATAGGAGAGTCTTACTTTCGCTTTTGGTGCGAGACGAATTTCTGGGAGGACCCACGCGGTTTTTGCTGTGTCGTCGGCGCAGTAGAAGTACGCTTTGCCGTCAGAATCGGCGCATTCGATCCACTGCGTTATACGGAAATGTGTGCTAGGCTACCATGGAAACGTTGTGGGTACCTTTTCGCCGGAGAGTGGATGCGTGTACGCCGTTTCGCCGTCTTCCGTGTCCTTGATCCATTCCAATTTCATTCGCTATGAGAAAATGAAAATTTTCATAGAATTTTTGTTATGAAAAGGTAGAAGGCAAAAGGGAGAGTTATGGTTTGTTATTGCGCTTACGCGTTTCACTCTTGGCGTGACTGGGGACGCTTTTGCGGATGACATAGCCGGCTTTTCCCACTGGCTTATGTCCTTTGTCTTATTGTAATAATACGTCTCGCCATCATCAGATTTCAGCTCAACCCAACCCAGAGGCAGAATCTAGAAAGAACATAGACTCATAGCCCAAGAATCTAAAGTAAAGGAGCTCCTAGAGATACTAGCTATGGATATATTCAATCTCTAACTATAAATAAACATAGTGCTCTATACCCCATCATTGTCATCAGGTGGAGGTGGAAGCGAGCCAACAGGCGATTCACACACAAACGACGATCCGAAGAAACTGTCCGGCGGAGGCGGAAGATCGTCGTTTGTCGTCACATCCGAGCTTCGTATCCCCGCAATGGGAACGCCTTCACAACGCCGCGATCGTCTAGAATCGTTCCATTTTTTCGTTTCTTACCGTTTCCTTGGACGGCTTCTTGGCTGTCTGTCGATTCTTCGACGATTTCTTCGACGTACGTCGCTGGGACGTACATTTCTTGGTTATTTGCGTTTCGAACGCGCCACCAGCCGGCGTCGTCCTTGTTTAGAAGCGTGAAGCGATCGTCCGCCTCGAATGAGACGAAGTTTTCCGCCGCGCCGCCTTTGTAGGCGAATTTCGCGCGGAGTTGAGGCGACGCGGCCATTTGCAGGCGTCGAGCTTCGTTCGCTTCTTGATCTTTCGTTTGCTGTACTGTCTTGCCGGCGAATGCGGAGAGCCGGATCTGCTTTCGGAGAGAGAAACGACTGTCGTTACAAACGTTTAGAGGACTCTAGCGTGCGTGGTGTTTAGGAAAATCACGTGATTAATAAATTCTTGCGAACGAAGTTGTTTCGGGTCTTTTAATGCAGCTAAATTCTTTTAAAGCAACACTTAGACTCCTTTTTTCCTGTTGATAGTCTCTCTTTGCTTTTTCCTACGAAGTTGTAAGATTCTTTGTCCGGGGACTGCCCTCTATCTAAAGTACGCTAAAAGAGAAAACTCGCTTTTTTTGCGTTTTCCATTTCGTTTTCCTCGCCGCGAAACATGGTAAGCCTTTTCTCCGAACCCAATCACCATCCCATCGAAAGGAACACCAACCGAGGCCCCTTTCGAGAACAAATTCTCCTAGAGCGCAATGGAACTCAACGGATCGGCAATCGTTGCCATGGCAGGCCACGAATGCGTCGCAATTGCATCAGACAAACGTCTCGGACGCCAAGCACAGACAATATCATTCGATTTCAAGAAAATTTACCCGATCGGCGATCGTCTTTTTCTCGGTCTTCCGGGACTCGGTACAGACGTCCAAACAGTGTAAGTAACTCGATACGAGCGCGACAGCGAAGCGGGGCCCCTAATGGGGACTCCATAAACAGCGCGAACCGACTCCAATTTCGACTCAATCTCTACAAATTACGTGAAAATCGCGAAATGAAGCCACGTACTCTATTAAACATGGTTTCAAGTTTTCTCTACGAGCATAGGTGAGTTGATTCTTGAAATTTTGCTCTGCGCATGTGCGTAACGTCATATTTTTAGATTTGGTCCTTATTTTGTCGAGCCTATCGTTGCCGGACTCGATCCGACGACTTTTGAGCCGTTCGTTGCTTCGATGGATCTGATTGGCTGTCCCATGATAACGAGCGATTTCGTTGTCGGGGGAACGGCGGCGGAACAGTTGTACGGCATGTGCGAGACGCTATGGCGACCAGACATGGTTAGAGAAAAAAGAAAATAGTGATTAAGCAATAAATCTTTATTTAGGGTCCGGATGATCTCTTTGAGATAACAGCGCAGTCTTTGTTGAATGCGCAAGATAGGGATGCTCTTAGTGGCTGGGGCGGTGTTGTCCACTTAGTGTAAGTTGATGTTGTGACGCCGGGATATTGCTCATTTTATCCCTTTAGAGAGAAGGACAAGGTGACCACACGGCACTTGAAGGCGCGCATGGATTAGTAGTAGTTAGACTTTGAGAAAAAAATTGTAGTTGTCTTTGTGGTCAATAAAAATTATATTGAATTTCCGTTTCGTGTACATTAGACCACTCGCTGACTAATTAATAATTAAATAACACGAGGTCATATGCGCATCGAAAATGCTCATCCGTACTTTGTGCGGCGCACGTGCGTCCGTTACTTTGTCGTAAACACGCGGCGACGGTTTCTACAATCATTTGGTCTACCGAAAGGACTAAACGCCCATTTTCCCGATCAATCGTAAGCACTTCCTTATATAGAAGCGAACATTTGATTCTCGTGAGACCGCGGCTCCGCCCCTCGTTTCCCCACTTCGCCTCTCAATCGCATTTGCACCACCAGGCAGTCGAGTGGTTTATTGGAGACGATGTCGACGTCGTCACCGCCGAGCAGCCCAAGTCCGGATCCCCCTCGAACGCCGTCCGGTGACGAGACTCACACGCCGTCTATATCCCTCCTTCGCGGCTCTACGTCGGAAACGGGCTTTCGTCGATCGACGTCTCCGCCGGATAAAGCAGACAGGCTTCATTCTCAGCAACCGGGCGCCGTCGTTTACCGCGTGGGAAAGAAAAAGACGAGACGTTCGGTCAGCGACACGCAACCGCCCCCTCTATGGAAACTCATCGAAACGGGCGGCGGCGGTTTCAGCTCTTCGCGAGCCGAAGCGATGGTGCGAAGCACGAGCGAACTGAATAATCTTTCGAACGTGATGGTTCGATCGAGTTCGATATCGGACATGGCTCGAAAGCAAGCGAGCGCAAGCAGTAAGTTAGAGGGGCTTCCATAAACGCTTTAGTCGGCTTCTTTGCGGATGGGCCGCGTGGGGGAGTTAGAGGAAGTCGCGTGCCCTCATTCGAAATTTTTTCTCTCTTTCTTTTTCAGCTACGCTCGAGTCGCTCGACTATCATCTCTTTCTCGAACTCATGAACCAACTCGGAAGCGGCGATTGGCGTCGTCTCGCCGTCGCCTACGGTCTCGACGACGACGAAATCGAAAAACTCGAAGCGGATCGCGAAATGCAGCCGGCTTCGGCGCTTCTCAAGCGAATGATGCGCGCCAACATGGCAATCGATCTCTTCGCCTCGCTTCTCGAACGAATCGGACGTTCCGATCTCGTCGATCTCGTCGCTTCGAGAATGGGAGGAACGAACGGATTCGGCGAGACCGCAAGCTCGAAACAAGGTAATCAACTTAGATCGCATTGTTGCGGCCTTGAAATCGTCAGCTTTGTTGTACATTGCACATTTCTGCGGCCTCTTCCCCCCCGCCCCCAACGCGCCGATCGTTTTTTCCCCTATCCACCTGGACTTGTTTTGAAATAGATACGACGAATACGATGACTCGATCGCTTTCGCGAATGGGCGACAGTTTGAAGGGGCTCTGTCGCATTGCGGTCACGCCGCCCGCGTCGCCCGTCTCGTCGAGACGAAGTTTTCCGCCTGTCGCCGCGACGGCGACGGGCGAGGCGCTTGTGACGACGCCGAGTCCGAGAAAAAATGCCGTCGGAATAACGTCGAACTCGCTTCCCAGATCGAGTTCGCCTTTGACTGCCTTCAGTCCCAGGCCAAAGATGGGTAGTCGCGCCTTTTCGATGGGAACTGTCGATTGGAGTACTCCGAGTAAAAGTAAGGGTATTTTTTGTTGAGTTCTTTGTTGGAGGTCTTTGTGGTAGGTTTTCCTAAGCCGTCCAGATTGTCTGATTCGTCGTTTGATTCCTTCTCGACAGGTTTAATTAATTAATTAAATGATTATGTATTATTGATTTATTCAAATGTGTGTTTTTGAAGATGGCGTTATTAAATTAGCGCTCGTTATTGGAAATGAAAGCTACGATCTAGAATCCCTTCAACTGTCTACTCCGGTACACGATGCCAAGACGATAGCGAATCTGCTCAAGAGTTTTGGATGGCACGGTAAGTGAATTATTAGTAATTTAATATATAAATTTACCGGACCTTGTGTATGTAGTCAAGTACAGCATCAATGCGGATTCTGCTACGTTGAAAAAAGACCTTTCTTTCTTCGTTTCCCACTGTCTGGATGAGCTAAACGTTGCCGCTGTAATTTTTTATGCTGGTCACGCTGTTCAGGTTGAGAGCAAGAGAAACTTGCTACTACTCTCTTTCATATTTTCCTTGCAGATTGGCAATGAGAATTTTCTTCTTCCTGTTGATATATCTTCACTCAGAACTAGCGCCTTTATTCAACACTGTGCCGGAAATATTTCCCAGACTCTAATGAGCCTAAGTATTTGCTCTGTAAGCAATCAAGACAATAGACGCCCCTATAGATATTCAAATTATTTTGCTAGTCTGTTATCACTGTGCTAAATGCTTGCTATCCGATATCAGATTGGGCAGGGTTGCCTGGACTTTGTGCTCTTGACGTCACGTCTAGATCATTTGTCCTCTACCCGTGTCCACCAGGACAAGTAGTGGAAAGCCCATCAGCACTAGATGAAGCGTAAGCTGCCTAGGAAATAAAATTTCGGCGTCTTTTTATCTGTATTTTTGTTAGGTCGAAATGCAGTTTGTTTATCTCTAATCTTGCCTGCGTTATTGAGAATTCTCCTGATTTGCCATTGAGTGGGGTACTGCGCAACTTGAGTGGCTCGTCATACTACACTTCCTGTCGCAGTCAATCTCTCTTGAATCAATTTTCGCTCAGTTGCGCTTTCAAAGAAACTCCTTCGTCGCTAATTTCATCTAGACACGCTCTCCTCATCAGAAACTCTACTGGATACGCTAGTAGAACGGAAAAAGGCCACGCAGTGGAGGACATGACCAACCTTTCTAAATTTCTCAGAGACAAGGACTGGAATGGTTAGAGTAGAGTAGAGAAAAAATTGGCAGGGAATATTAAAAATAATCTTTTTAGTCACTTTTGTGACTGACGCCACTTCAACGGAATTACTTGGATCTGTTAATGATTTCCTGCTGAATCCGGAAGTGCGGGAGGAAAATAGCCTTGTAATGATCTTTTATCTCGGTCGAGTGCATCAGGTATATCAATTCTACGCTCCCCTGATTATAATTAATAGTCGCTCGTTCTCAGAGTGACACCGGGATTGCGTCAGTCATGGGCACAGATGTATCTTCGTCAGAGGTCCCTGTTCAAGTTCTAACAGCAATGATGGAGGAACACGTGACTGGGGTAAGAATTTTTTTCAGAATTTTTAGAGATTGATCATGGATTATCATGGATTTTATAGCCGAAGATTGTTGTTGCTGGAGGCCTGTGGAACATTGACTACGAAGATCTTCGCTTCTCGGCTAATTTATTCCTCAGCCAGAATAGCCTGGTTTCTTATTTTGTGAACAACGTGGAGCCTAAAGGGTAAATACCTGCTTTTTGAGAGGCTATTCTAACTATCGTTTTCTGCTAGTCGATATGTTTCTCAGCTTTTGGAGCGATGGGAAGGCGAGTTTGGCTCCTACCTAAGTCTTTTTGACAGTTCAAGTACGTCAATTATGTCTCATTGTCTTTTTACGTCCTAAGAAAAGACGCCCCTGTTTTTTAACATAAATTGGCTCTTGTTGCGCTAATTTTCTGTCTTCTGCTAAGTAAATAAATCAACGCTGTATGCCTTTGAATGAATAGTTCAATTCGTGTCTTTCTATTGACTGTAGTATCCTATTACCACGAGACACACCATGTACTTCCTGAAGTAGGTATTTCCGTTCAGCAAACGGGATTGAGTCAATGACTTTGATTTAACAGAGTATGAACTTCACACGCATTGTTCGTGTCCGTAAAAAGCGTCGTGACGTCAGAGGCATTGCCAGGGGCTATTCTATTACACCACGCGTTTTGTAAAAAGCGTCACACAACAAGTGCTGACGTCACAGGACGAATTTCTAAGCAGGTCCGCGTATTATTGATCACGAAAAAACCGAAAAAGGCGAGGAGTGAATGGCAACTGTAACTCGATAAGTCCCACGCGCCTCTTGACGTTCTCACGCGTGATCTCGAAAGAAAACACGCCCCTCCACTAGTCCAAGCCCATTCACTCGTCGAACTCGAGTATGGACGCGAGCAAACGTCGCCGGCTCCTCTTCCTCTCCCCGGACATCGTTCGCGCGGTCGACTCGCCCGCCGCGCTGCTCGAACGCATGGAACCCGCCCTCGCGTCATCGACTGTCGTCTCGCTACGCACGACACTCGATCGCCAGGGCGCCGGCGCGGCGATCGCGCGCCTACTAGGCGCTCTCTCCAACGCCTCCGACCCAATAGTCTACGATACGTTCCTAGACGCGCTCCGATCGCTCGGCCACGCGCCGCTCGCCGAGAAACTCGACACGAACGCGTCGACGCTGACACCGACACCGTCGTCGTCGTCGATGAAACGAAGCGTTTGCTCGTCGTCGTCCGACGAGATTTCTCTCAAGGAAAGACGTTCGCACAGCGACGTAACGCCGCCGCCGTCTCGATTCGGAATCGCTGCGACTAGCCCACTTCCGCGAAGTCCGAGCGAACCGATCGGCTTCGGAAGACCGCTCGTTGTCGGCGGCGGACTTCGTTTAGGTCGATCGGAAAGTGCAGCAGGTAAAGGGAAGGAGTGCGAGCGCAGAAAGTGGGAAGAAAGAGCGGTTTTATCTGGTCGTCGGTTTTTTTGTTTGGTTGTCGTTCTGTGTTGTTTTACGCGAGATCATGTATCGGGGCCCTGTCGCGCTAATGGCTTGCGCCTTGGGGGCGGATTTTACGAAAAACGCGGACACTTCCGGGATTACCTCGCGTGCTGATAAATAACGAATTTTCGAATCTAAATCACATGATTATGTATAATCATTTACCTTATTCATTATCTAATGGATAACCCCTTAGCGTTGTCGAACGTCGATCAGGAGTGCCTTCTGCTTCTGATTGGCACTCTCAACGAGGGAGAGCGCAACTGGAAAGACTTGGCTAGTCTATACAATCACACGCCAGCAGAAATTGACTCTCTTGATCACGATGGCGCTCGAGCGTCTCGTCTCATCCAACAACTCGTTTCGAGCGGAACGACCGTACCCAATCTTATTCAACGTCTTCATGAGATCGAACGCACTGATGCCGCTGAACTTCTCATGAAATTCGTTGCCTCGAAGCAGCAGGGAATGCGCAACGGCAACCTCTCATCCGGTAAATCAAATAAACTTCCTACAGTAGAGCCATTATTTATTTATTTATTATTTATTTCTAGTGCTCTCTTACTCCTTTCGAGGTTTCGGCTCTCCTATACCTGAACACGTGTCGTTGCCGTTTATGCGTCGAAGTCCGTCCGGAAGTTTTAGTCACAGCATGGGGAGTGGTCTCGCTGTTGCAGCGGAGTCGAGCAGGAAGAGCAACAGTTTACCGCGAAGCAAGAGCCATCAGTCGCCTCTCAATTCGCCGTCCAATAACTGCGTGACTCTATCAGGTGACGTCATGAGAACGCTGGTCGGAAAAACCGAGTCATCTTCTTCTCTCAGATATACAGAAGTTTGCTCTGGTTATTGGTAATGGAGACTATAGGTCTGGTGAGAAGCTGTCACACGTGCAGGCAGAAACGACTGCTCTGAAAGATACGTTGACTGAGCTGAAATGGACTGGTAAGACGTTTTTTTGATTTGGCGTGCAATTTATTTATTTATTTATTTATTTATTAAAAGTGACTCTATTAAATGACGTTTCTTCTCACGAGCTGACGTCCAGTGTTGATGATTTTGCCGGCGACGAAGAGCCCACGTCAGTCAATATTGTCTACTATTGCGGACGTCTAATCAAGGTTTGTAACGGAATGCACTCGTTTGTACAAATGTGAGATTTTGTCTTAGGAGAAAGGCGAAGCGTACCTCGTTCCCATCGATTATGAAGATCTCGCTTCGGTTGCCTATATGAATCACGTGTGCTTGCCCGTCTCTCGCCTTTTGAAGAAGTTGTCTCACAGCATTGTATAAACGATCAATGATAGATTATTCAATGTGTTGTATCGTTTTTTTTTCAGTTGACAATCGTCATACTAAATGGCCCCAGTGTTTCCTCCAAACCGAACCAGGAATATTCACCTTTGTATCTAAAGCCACATGACTGCGTTATTCTCTCCGAAATGGAGTAGGCGTCGAAACCTTACTATTTAATTGGGGTCTATCTATGTTTCTATAGGCTTTCTGGGTGTTCATTTACCAGTGAACTTGTTCGAAATTTGAAAGACGATCCCACCGTTTCTTTATCTGATATTCTAAAGAATCGTCCATCCAGTGTAGAAGCTCAGATTTACTGCAACTGCTTATCAGTCAACCGATTCAATTTCTCTACCGTGTTCCCGTCCGCCAAGTCACCCATCAATTATCAGTGTCACGCCTTGTTGGCGAATCTCTGCAACGAGAGCGACGAACGAAGCAAAGTCATCAAACGACTCGCTGACATCCTCAAAGACCAGCGTATGAAAGGTACAGACAATGCCTTCCTCTAGTATGATACGTATAGTTCAAACTCTCTTTAGTCGATAAACAGGACTTGCTGGCGAACCTGTCCCAGTTACCGCACATTCTCCACTCGTTCTTAGCTAACTCTCCAGGCCCCAAAGCTCTCCTCATTGTAGTTCTCGTTGGCTTTCTAACAACTGTAAGTCAATACAGTGGAATGACCTACTGGCTCTATAACCTAACAAAGAGCGGGGTCCCATATTATAGCTATATGTGTGTTTATGTCTAAAGGATGATGACAGTCTTCTAATAAAAAGCACTCCCTCTTCGTCTCAATTTCTCCCCATCGAAGTTGTCACTGATATGATGGCAGAATTTCATGAAGGAGTGAGCGTGTTTTCTTTATAGAGATAGCGTTTGTGTATGAGATGGTCTATGTGTATAGCCTAAGGCTCTGATTGTGATAGACGAAAGCAAACGACTTTACAACGAACGAAGGGTCGATTCGTCGTTTCTCAAACCGCATCTCGACATGATGGTGACAATTTCATCGACAGACAAGAACACGTATTAAAAAGGAAATTATTTATAAACGAGACCAATTTTTTTCCATGTAGATTCGTTAGCCGATTGGCTCAAAGATGGAAGGTTTTGTTTTCGTCGCTTCTCGACGTCGCGTCGAGCTTGAATCCCGAAGCGACGCGAAGTTGCCTTTTTACAGCATAGTCATTAAAAAGTTAGCTAATTAATGACTTGTTGCCAAATTAATTAATTAATTGTTGTAGTTTCGCATTCAGAGTCGCTTAATTAGTAAATTTCTAAAAACGTGTTTTTTACAGACACGTGTTTGTCTGCGTGTCATCGCCGCGCGCTATACTCTACGTCACTACAAAACAAAACGTAAACAAAAGTGTACAACGTCGGAAAGTCGTCAATGCCGTCTACTTGCACGGTCTCTCTAAGACGTGCAGTGCGTTATGGACACACGGTGATAAAAGTAAAAGACTGTGGGCACGAGCGGCGTCCGTCTAGGAAAAAAATTCTGTTTTCTCATGTAAGGCTTCGTCCGTGCGTCGCGTGCGTTAAAGCGAAGTCGGCGGCGAAAGGTCAGTCGCACACAAACTCCACGGCACTGAAAGCCGAGGTCCCCTCGGTCCCATCCTGCGTAGCACACGTTCCATCCGGGTTTACGTCCCCTCGACAGCATTGCGACAAGGCAATCTCCTTATCGCTATCCTCATATAAGCCGTGACTGGGGCCCCACCCACTTGTCGGCGAGACGAAATTCAGTTCGTCCGTCGCGACGCTCTCAACGAGATGGCCTCGCAGGGGCGCGGCGTGACGTCCCATGCGACAGCGCCCCGGCGACTCGTTCCCATTGCCGCTCTCCCTATTCGCCACGAGTTGAACGCGCGTCATTGTTAGATAGTCGCAACGATATTCCAAGCAGGCGATTCGCGACGTCGTCGTTTTATTCCTTTCCATGGCAACCACGTTACTACGCCAACCGTAGAGCACGTTCGCGTTGCTACGGGCGAAACTCGTCGCGCGAACGACGGCGGCGTTTCCGGCTTCGCCTTGGAGCGAAACGCGCACGCGTATGAAACAGTAGTTCCGGCCCGTTTCCGGGTTGACGTACCAGGAATCCGCTTTGAATTGCCTCTTGTTCGTCGTGTACGCTCTCAACGCGCCGCTCGACGCGAATCCGTAGTGAGATTCGTCGTTCGTCGCTGACTCACATTCCCCTTCCGACGAATATACGGGCGATCGAATCGTCGACGCTTTAAAACGTATTGTTTTATTTGTCGTTGTGGTTCCCGTTCCTCGTGGGGGCGTCACCGGTTCTCCTCTGCCGTTTAGCTCCGCCAATAGGCTTCCGCCCACGTGACATTTTGTCAGCATGCACGCGCCCCCGTTTCTGTCCGTAACCGCTCGTTGAATAGTGTAGAATTTCCCGCGTTCGTTGTGTCCCAACATGGAAATCACCACGCCTCCGATTTGTTGTCCCGTATAGTCGTACGATCGCACTTTGACGCGACACAAATCGGACGTGGGCGCGGCGATATTCCATATTTTGTCGAGTGACGTCAAACGCCCAACGGCGAATTGTCCCACTCGCTCCAAATCCCCAGCCTCCATCCAAGTCCCCCTCGAATCCAACGTATAGAGCTTAGCGCGCGGCGTTCCGTCCGCCGACGTCGGCACGCCGAATTCCTTAATATTAACGAAAAAACGAGCGTATCCGACATCGACGCGCATTCCATTGAGTGCGTGGGCGTGGACTTTTAGCATGCCAAACGTATCCAAGGGTATCGTTTCGCCGCGTCGATTCACTGTAGCAAACTCGCCCCACGCCGCCTTCATATCCGATTCGTTGCGCGGATCGACGTATTGAATTTCGGCGCGCACGTGGTCCACAGCCAATCCGTTCGAAGCGACGACGGGTCGGAGCGATCGCTTACGTATTTCCAATATCGCGCCGGGTCGTCGAGAGCGCGCGCTATCGAGCGATATTTGAATCGTTTTCGATACGTCGATCGTTTTCGGCGCGCCGCGTCGTCGCATGTAAATATCGTGATACGTCGTTCCGCCGACGCTGAACGGCACGACGACGATCGCGTCGGCGTATCGTCGTCCGTACGCGTCTTTCAATTCGACGACGATTCGACGCACCGACGCATCCATGGTAACCGTGTAGTAACCGCTCGTCGACGTTTTCTTCTGAAGCGATTCGCCGTTTGCGATTACTCGCACGTGCGCGATGGGTCGCTTGTCGACGGCGTCGAGCACGCGTCCCGTAATTGTCGTTCGCTCGTATTCGCATCGGGCGCTGCACGTGCAGGCCGTCACCTTGCGCATGCGCATTCGAGTGCGATTGCCGTCGCATGTGACGGCGACGTAGCGATGGTCGGCTTCGCGACAGCAGCTCGACGAGAGTCCGCACTTGGCGTAGTAGGCGCGTAGGCCCGCGCCGATTCCCGTGAGCGCGCACGCCGACTTGCGACAGCGTCCGACGTCGATTCGACGCTCGCCGCCGTCCAAAGTGCGGCAACCGACCGGAAGTTCCACGATTTCGGGTTCAAGCGCGTTAGCGCATGAATCGGAACTGGAACCTACGGTGGAATTACATTAGGACCCTCTAGTCGCCTTTTTTTTTTAATTCTCACGGTAAACGGTTAGTTTGGCGGCGTCCGAAAGGCGGGAAAAATGTCCGGATGTCACGTTGCACTGATAGATTCCGGCGTCGTCGTAGGCGATGCCTCGGAGTTCGATTTCGTTGCGCGTTTCTCCAGGAATTGGGCGACCGTTTTTCAACCTGCATTGGCCCCCCATTCAATTAGATCAACATTGATTATTGAAAAATGAGGGCGCGTGCGTCACTCACCACTGGAACGCGAACCGTGGGAGGTCTCTCTCGGCGCGACAGCAAAAGCGAGCTCGTTGGCCCGGGAGACGTGCGTGTTCCAACGTGATTCCTCGAAACGCTGACATAGGAAGGGAGGGGCAGAGAAACAATGAATAGGGAACGAATTCGTTCCATGCTAAATCGTTTTCATACCGGGACAAATCGTTTCGTTGCACGTTTCGATTTGCTTTGTCTTCGCCTTGGATACGGCGGCGGCGCCGACGAGACTCTCGCGCGTGCGCGTGCGTACGCCGCCGCTGCCGCACGGCGAATTGCACGCCGACCAATCGGACCATTCCGTATACAGAACTAGCAAAACACACGGTCAAATTGAATTTCTCACTCTCCCCCCTCCTCCTCCTTTCGTACCTCTGGAACACGGTTTCAATGTGCACGAACGATTTTGCCGACCCGATCCCATGCACGTCGCTCGCCTGGGCTTACATTTGCGCTGTCGAAATTGAGTGCCCGTGTCGCACGAGCCGTTGCACGACGACCAGGCGCTCCACCCGTTCCACGACCCCTCTGACGCGCTTGTTGTTGTTGTTGTGCCGCCGCCGCCGCCGTCGCGGTTGCTTAGAATCAGAGTTGCGGCGATGTCACCTGCAGTGAACGCAAAATAGTAAGAGAGAACCACAAAGCGGTGCATTGTGCTCTCGGCGATGAATATGATCTCTGAGCTACGTTTGGGGACCGCTTTATATAATGCACATGCATGTATGCGTTGGAGCCGCGTCGCTGACTTGGACACGGATTGCACCGATGTTTCAAACATGAGCCGATTGGCTATTTGCTTTGACAGGAAGCCAGTACAAACTTTGTGGCATGCACGACCCCCTTAGATATTATTCACTTTGCTCTTTGCTCTCACGGCTTCGTTTGGGGACTCCCTATCTATATATACGTTTTAAGCCGCGTTCCTGACTTGGACGCGGATTGCACCGAGCATTTGCTTTGACAGGCGGCCAGTACAAACTTTGTGGCTTGCAAACCCTTGGTTACCGAAGGAAATATTCACTTTGTGTTAGTTAGGGGCGTGGACTGGCTCCACCACTTCCGCGCACCGAATCGTGATCGAATAGTGTAAGCTATTGCGACTGTTGCGTATGTATAGACCAACTGGTCGGCCCCGCGAGCTAAATTTAGCGATGCATTACTTACCGTTGACTCGACTGCATTCAGACCCATTGCCCTTGAAGCCATCCTTGCATTTGCACTCGTACGATCCGATGGTATTCTCGCATTTTGCTTTGGGGTGGCACGGTCGCGCGGCGGTCCCGTTCTTATCGTTGACGTCGCACTCATTTACGTCTGCATGTGATAAGGAGAGAAGACATTTTTTTGAATAATTCGCCGAATTGACTGTTGCCCTTTCTCTTTCTTTGTGGGAGGCCGAGAAAGAGAAAGGATACGACCTACGTAGGTACGTACCTTGGCATGTCGGCACATTGTCAGGCGTCCAACTTCCGGGTTGTTGACATACGATTTCCGGCGGACCCTCTAGCCGATAACCGCGCGGACAGGCGAACGATACGCGCGTCCCTATCGTTCGTCGCGTCTCGTTAAAAATCACGTTCGACGACTTGGTAAAAGTCGGGCAGCGAATTTCTAAAAATTCCATATCAGTCGAATGTTTTTTTGGGGGCTCCCTAATCGTTTTTACGTATGGCCGCGTGACTGAGTTCGAATCCGCCCCCGTTGACCATGTCGTCGGAACGGAATCGCAACCATGCGCGATTCGTCGTCAGTTCGACTTTGATTGGCCCCTCTCTCTTTCCCGAATAACGTCCCACGAGCTTCGCGCCGCTCCACCCTCCGTCGCGTATCTCCAAGTAATCGGCTCCCTCTTCGGTGTCGAGACTCTTTACGGTGATAACGATACGACGATCGGTCTCGGCTTGAATGTACCAGAAGCATTCAGATCGATTTGGGTAGAGGTGCGGATAATTGGGCGACGTAATTGTTCCGCGGCGACCCTTACGCAAGCGTCGGCCACACGACGCATGTTCGTCGTCGGCTAAACGACGAGAAAAGATAAAGATCGAATGAGAGCTATGCACGGACCTATGCGAGCGATTTTCTAAACGAGACGTTTAGCGAACGAAAATAGTCGCGCGACCACGTGAACGCGACATGCAAGTTTTTCTCTAAATCGTCGAAGCGTCTTTTATGTATAGAAAAGGGGAGAGGGAATCTAGGTGCTATAAGGTGCACGGCCAATTTTATGCAAAATCGTTCTAATCCACTAACCGCGCTCTGCTTTGCCCGCATCACGCTTGTTAGGGAACGAGGTAACTGTCTAAACACGAGCAGGATGTGTATATAGATAGGCGTACTTGCCCTTCTTCACCGCCTGTTCGTACCGGGGCTATATACTGACTGCACTAACTTGCTTACATTGAACAAGAATGAATAGAACGTTGACGCACAGCGCAGCCCGTGCAAATCGTCGAAGAATCCTCATTCCGGCGGGTGTGGTGGTTGTCGTTCGTAGTCGACTCCTACGAGGCAACAAGCAGACTGGCGTTATTTGACAGATGAACGGCGACTTAGTTTGATAGCGAGCGCGTGCCGCGTGACGTCGCGCGAATACATTTTGCAAAGCATATTGAAATGACTGCATGCGATCTCATATGAACACCCGTCCCAGGGCCCCCCCTTTCTCTCGGCCCACGCTTCCCGCTCAGCGCCGGCGGCGCTTTTGTTATGACAGGAACCAACAGGGGAGCTACTTACTGCGGAGTGAACTATAGAAGTTGCGGCAGTGCGGCGAGAAACCGGAGTGCTGTCGCAACTGATAGAATTGACAGTTATATAGGCGATAGGGGCCCGACATCTCCCTTCCCTTAGATAGGCGTGTCGGGAATGCTGTCCAATTTGTTTGAATGGGAAGGTTGGCCACGTGGCGGTGCAAGTCGACCGATCTGGATCGTCTGGGAATCTTAAACGCTTGTTGCCTCAAAAGACGCAAGAATTGTGCGCACGTAAGAGAGCATGAATAAATGACGGCAATCCGCCGGGCGGATACCAAACACGCGAGTCGTTTGCGAACCCTCAAGCATGCATGCATAGATGCGAGAGCTCGATAGTCGCCAGAGGATCCCCAACCCCGACGCCCCCGTTCTTATGAACGTCTAGTGCAAAGCGCGAGAAGCAGGAAGTCAGGCGCGCGCGGGCGCGGTCCCGCAGCGCAGCTGACACAAACTAATAAGAGAAAAGAAAACTTGCACTTGTTGGCGTCCTTAAGAGCGCTGGCAAACAATCACCCCCCGCGTGAGTCCCATATCATTTCAACCGCTTCCTTACTAAAATAAGCATGCACAGTCTAGAGGTCAGCGAAAAAAAGGTCAATAGTATTTCGGTAGATTCTTTCAGCCAAGCGCGACGCTTCCTCGTTTCGTACGGCGGCGAGTATTTCGAGAACTTGACTGCGGCGAAGGGGGAATCAGAAAGAATGCGCGGTTTCTTTTTTCAACTCACACAATCGCGACCGGTTCGTTGCGGCTTTTGACGAGACAGCCCGCCTCCCAGCGTTCCTTCTTCCGCGTCGCGGCGCCGAATCGCGTCGCGACGTGCCGATATCCGGCGTGCGACGGACGAATTTCGCACCACGGAGCATCTGGGGGCAAAGAAAACCCATTCAAAAACGCAGGTACGCGGAGGCTCCAAGAGAGACGGGACGCGACCGCAATTGGAAAATTAGGTCAATTCGACTTCCCCCCAGCGGAGCTCATGCAGCTAAGGAAGGGTTCCATGGAATGGGGAAACGTACCCGTTTCAATCATGAGCTTCTCGCTTGGTATGCTAGCCGCTGTCAATAAATTAGCATTCGTTTTGAGGGAGCTATGAAAGTGCGAAGTGGAACGCGTGCTCTTTCTTAATATAGTGTACTGACCAGCCGTTGATTCCTATGTAGAGATCGAGATCGACGAGTGCTCGCGCTTCGTCCGGCGTGCCGGTGAACGAGTGCACAACGCCGCCGCGAATGGAATCGCGATGCCGCTTGAGGATGTCTGAGGGGGGGAATGAAAATTCGGGGTGGGGGCAAACAATTCGTCAGGGCTGATATGAATATGGGGGAACTAATGAAAATGGATGTACCGTAGAAATCGTCGTGAGCACTCCTGGAGTGCAGGAACATAGGCAACCGCGTCGCTTCGGCCAATTGGAATTGCTTTTCGAAGAATCTTTGCAAAGAGGGGAGGGAGACTATAACGAATTCTCAAGGCGCGTCACTTAGTGCACCTACGTAAGCTGAACGTCTTTAGGACAGAAGTGCAGACGGTCGTAATCTGTTATACGCCGAAATTTTACTTAGGAACATCTGATCGCGCTTTTACCGAGTCCACATTCGCCGACCGCAATTATCTTCTCGCCGTTCGACTTTATTAGTTCCAAGAGGGCATCGAGATATCGATCGGGGCCAGCGGGATGCCGAACAAAGTCCTGGCATCGGGTCGGATGACATCCGGCGGTGCTATAGAGCTGCGGCATGGAAATTCCGTCCTTTTCGACGACGACTACGTATACACCCCGAGGGGACTGTGGTTACATTCAATAACTTAACGTTATTGTACCAGCGCTCTTTGCTAAATCCAAGGCACTTTGGCTGTCTTCTAAGGATCCGCCCGTCACAACTATCTTTTAGAGATAATAATAGTTATTTTTTCTCGTTAGGAGAAGAGTGCGTGGGCGTGGTTGTTGTGGCACCTTGTCTACGCCGTGGTCACGTGCTCTTTTCAGAACTTGGTCCAGGTCGTCTGTGATTGGTTCGTTGGGAGCGATTAGGCGCGCGTGCATGCGATAACGCACCTGGATGGGCCTTTTTGCCTCGGTACGTTCCGCGAAATACCGGATCTGCGTTAGAAGCGGGGGTCACGGCTGCTGCAGACTAATTGCAGGCTTGCCTGTCAAGTTTGCGCCGATGTCTAGACAGAGAAGCGTGCACCCACGTGGAAGCAGATGGCTCTCGCCGTAAACGTCCCCTCCACTTACCGATAAAGCGACGAACTGCCATGGAGAGCTTTGACAACATATACGGGAATCTTTCGCACGTGGCTTTTTTCCTTTCTCCGCTTCGACAATGGGATTCGGCGATTTGCGTAGCGATTCGGGCCTTCGCGCACTCAACGACTACCTCAAAGACAAGTCGTATATCGACGGGTTAGCGCGAAGTCTCCCCCGAAGGCGAAATCTCACCCGTTCGCGTTCTTCAGATTCGTTCCCTCTCAAGCCGACGTCGTCGTCTTCTCGGCGCTCGCCGGTCCTCCCGATTGGGAACACGTTCACGCGCGACGCTGGTACAACCAAATCGCCTCGTACGGCGACGAAGAGAAGAAACAGTACGCGTGCGACCACGCCCACCTTATAGAAGACACGCGGACGAATTCTATTCTAAGATTTGTGGGTGTGAAGAAGGATCTGGCCGAATACGGACCTCTGAAAACGGAATCCGCCGCCGCAAATGACGATGATGATGATGATGATGATGATGATGACGTCGATTTGTTTGGAGATGACGACGAAGATGACGTATGTAAAATAATCAATTTTGAATAATTAATGTTTTTGTTTCGTAGGAAGAACGCGAGCGCATTAAGGAAGAGCGTAGGCAAAAGTACGCCGAGAAGAAGTCAACGAGTACAAACAAAAAAAAACCAATTTCCTTATATGGTCATTATCCATTCACTTGCCTCTAGAGCCAGCTGTTACAGCAAAATCAAACATCATTTTAGATGTGAAGCCTTGGGACGACGAGACAGGTATAATAAATAAATAATTAAATAATCTTATTAATGAGTGTGGTTTAGATATGGCTGAGTTGGAGAAGAAAGTTCGTTCTGTGGCTACTGATGGTCTTCTGTGGGGCTCATGTGCGTTCTTATTACTTGAAGGCTCTAATTTGATGTACTATGATTTATTTTTATTTTTATAGCTAAATTGGTTCCAGTTGCGTATGGGATCAAGAAGTTGCAGATTAGCTGCGTTGTCGAGGACGACAAAGTCGGAACGGATTTCTTGGAAGATTCCATTCTCGAATTCGACGATTTCATTCAGTCGGTCGACATTGCCGCTTTCAATAAGATCTGAATTCGGTAGATATCGAAAAATAAATGTGATTGGGTCTCGGTGCATCACGTGACAACGCGAATTTTGCACGTGTCTCCTCACGAGTTGTTTCGACACGAGAATGGGTCTGTTCACTCTTCTGGCGGCGTTAGCTCTTCTTTTTCTCCGCTTCGAAGTCGATGGCGGCATGCTGAGACGAGACTACGGGTTCGAAAGGCTCGATACCGAAGGCAACGTCGGCGATCGGCTTTTCTTGACGCCCTATATCAAGTCTGGACAAACGGAGAAAGGTTTGTTTAGAGTAGAGGGTTTAGTTCGGATCCTCCGTCGTGTAGCGAGACAAAGCAATGTATTTCGCGTGCTGGCGAGCTGCTAGTTTCTTAGTAGGGCGTACAGAGAGCAGGAGTTTTCGAGAAACTGAACGAGAGTTTACTGCGATGTGCACTCGGTACAAAACGTAGGCTTGTAGCTAGACTCTCATGGGAGCCCGGTTAGCTCAGTCGGTAGAGCATCAGACTTTTAAATGTCCCGTATGCGGGAATGCAATCTGAGGGTCAAGGGTTCAAGTCCCTTATCGGGCGTCCAAAATTTTTTTCTTTTCTTTTTTTAATTTAGATCTTATTGTTATTTTTCTGTGTAGCGCGGAGTCTGAGCCGAGTACAAGGCCTTCTTCAACCTGACATCGAAAGTTACTCCGGTCAGAAAAAGGAAACTGACGTCAGAATCGCTGAAAACTGGCTATTTATTTTTCAGGGTTCTTCACAACTGACGAGAAATATGGAAGCAACATGTTTTTCTGGTTCTTTCCCGCACAAGTAGAACGCAACTTCCAAATTAAATTTGGAAAGAAAATCGGTCATTTTTATTTTAGTCAGGAGATCCAAACGCACCCGTTCTTTTGTGGCTACAAGGCGGCCCAGGAGCGACGTCTCTTTTTGGATTGTTTTCCGAAATAGGTCCACTGGCACTTACAGCTGATCTCAAAGGTAAAACTCTCCTACATTGCGTTCTCTCTTATAAAACTGGGTCCTTATAGCAATACACATGAATGTCACGTGGAACTCCCAATACGCCTTGCTTTTTATAGATAATCCGGTATTAGCTGAAACATTGCATGGTAGATTTTTTCGAAAGAATTCGTTGAATAGGTGGGAGTTGGATTTAGTTTCACTGGGTCACAAGAGGGCTATGCAACAAATGAAGAAGACGTAGCAATGGGCTTATACAGGTTAATTTGATCACACACACCAAAATAGCTCCTACTGTATCTATGTTTTTTTTTCAGTTGCCTTACGCAGTTCTTTCAAGTTTTTAGTGACTATCAAAAGAATGATTTTTATCTTACGGGAGAGGTTGGTTTGATAGAGGGAGATACATTGTTGATACAGTACTGATTTTTCATATAGTCCTATGCTGGAAAGTATTTGCCGGCTATTGCGTATAAAATTCACACTGAAAATCCCTCAGCCACGGTTAAAATCAACTTGACGGGTATTAGTATTGGAGACGGATTTTGCAACCCTGGTGAAGTAAGAAACTCTAGTCATGAGAAGAAAAAAAATTTCCATGGGGCTTTTGTAGATGGTTCAAGCGTATGCGGAGTATTTAAATCAAATTGGGCTTATTGACTCGAAGCAGGCACTGTACTTTGCCATGCAAGCAGATTTAGCTGCTAGTCATATCAAAAATGGTGATTATCATACCGCCTTTGATGTATGAGTTGTTCTTATTATGGCCGTGTATGAATAATTTTTATTAGATTTTTGACTTTTTGATGAATGGCGATATTTATCCCTATTCAACGTATTTGGCTAACATAACCGGTGGCATCAACTATGATAACTACTTAGAAACATTAGTAAAGACATACAGTATTAATAATAATTATGAGAGTATTTTGAGTATAGGCTCCTGCTGATATGGGATACTATTGGAAGTATGTGAATCTTGATACAACGCGACTTGCCATTCACGTAGGAAATCAGACATTTGATGGGGGTGTCATGTGTGAGAAAATGCTCATCAACGTAAGATCAATAGAAAATTTTATTTTATATGAGACGTTTGACTTTGAATTTTTAGGACGTCATGGCAAGCAACGTTCCTTGGATAGAGACAGTATTCAGCAGCTACAAGGTTGCACTAGCATAGGATATCACTTATGAATTTAGATTTTTGTCTAGACTCTCTTGTATAATGGGCAATTGGATATTATTGTTGCTGCGCCGCTGACGACTCGTTTTCTTGGTCACTTGGAATGGAATGGGCGCAATGCGTTTGACGTGGCTCCGCGGAGTGTTTGGCACAGCGGGAACGATGTGGCTGGTTACGCCAAGACGGTGAACGTCACTGGACAGCCACTTTTTCATCACGTAAGATATGGCGTTGATAAAAAAAATTGGGGCAGTTTATTCGGTCGACATAACCTAATATTTATTACGCCTTGGCTTGTTTTTAGGTAATTTTGCGCAATGCTGGTCACATCGTTCCTCATGATCAACCGGAGTGGGCTCTTGACATGCTGACAAGATTCATAGAAGAAAAACCATACAATTGATAATCAGATAAGTGGGTTTTTCAGTCGGCTTGTTCAGTGTTTGTGTTGCTGCTAATTACGAAATCCCCCGTTACAAAACCTGACACCACTCGTCATATACAATGAAAGAAGGATCTACCCTATCCTATAGATCCTCGTCCATATCCCAGCAGTATATTTCCCAATCGCTTTCCCTCATGCGGCAGTACCACCTACACGTGAGCTCCCTGTCCTACGCATATACATGTATAACGTGCGCTTTATTGTGTTTTCGTTTTCCTGTTGCGATCTCGAATCCTGAACGTTGCTTTATGGGGGCGCGCTCTTCGTCTTCGCTTCTAGAGTAAGCAACCGACAGTGCGTCTTGAATTTTGGCTAGCTATAGGCCTAAGGGTGTGGCGGGGACTGCGTCACTTAGCTTCCACAACTAGCGAATATTGACCCCGATTGACTAACGACAAACAATGCGCAAAGTGAATTAGCGTAGTCCGCTTCGCAGTGAAACAGGGGACTGGTTAGAGTCTCGAGTTTCCGAGGAGAAAATCGGTGACGCATTCACCGTGGGAACCCGCGGGGGCGTCGTGGCTTCCTGGAAGCGCGACGACCTATATAAACAGTAAACAGTAGCGTCGCTAAGGGTACAGGCCAGGTCGGGCCAGGCCCTACCAAAATTTCTGTGGCCCTACCAAAAAAATTTGGTTTCCTTTTCTTTGTAAGAGAGAAATTGGTTGGTTTACTAGTTAGTGTAGTTTCTTAGGGTTAGGGTTAGTAAGAACAATGCTTTTGTAATGATTCGGGTAGAGTATTTCTGTAAAGAAAAATTAACGTAATGACCCCGCCCACTCAAAATTTTTCAGAGCCCCCAGACCAAGCATTCTGGCCCGACCAAACAGAAAATCCTAGATACGCCACTGCCTATGAATTCGCGTTCCAGATCGAAATCTTAAGTTTAATAATAATAATTGACTGCCTTTGTAGGTCTCTTGAAAGAGCCGCGTACAGGGGTCGTAGTTTTCCTATTGAAGCTCTCGCTGAATCGTACACAACCACCAAAGGCATCAACGAAGCGCATAGGGAAGGAGAGTCTAAAGCGCTTCACAAGCGGGTTTTCATTTTGGGCGACAAAGGGGTCGGTAAAACGAGCACCTTGAAAAGCCTGACTTGTCAAAACTTCAACCGTCAAGAAAAGGGGACAGAGGGAGCAGAATCATATGACGCACGAGCTTACTATGACAAATCCAACTGCATGTGGAAAGCCGAGGATAAAAATCTGTCCAACTTCTCCCGTTTTCTTATACAATCAGGGATTCAGAATATCTCGCAACACTCCCTACTCGAAGAAGCTTTTTATATTCTTTTTCTTCTTCTTCTTCTGTTATTCACTTTTGCTATCAATTATGCTGGGAAAAATGCGCTCATTACAACAGTTGTTCCAATCAGCTTAGTGACAATTTTGCTTCACAAAAATCCTGATGCCATTGGAAGGGTGATTTTGACTACATTCGGAGCCTGTCTTTTGTTTGATTTTCTTCTGGTGATGTTTCTGCAGGCAGAATTGAATCTGCTGCTGTTGCTTTCTTTTGCTTGGATAACGGGCAGTCTTTTTGGCTTGCTGTTCTTTTCTAACATAGCTTCAGGATTTTTGCAGTGCTGTATGTGTTACGGAGTTGCTCCTGGATATCTTCTGAACGCCAAATGCATTACCATTACTCCAACGCTGTACGCACAGAGTGCGTTTTTCTTTGCGTTAGGAATGGCATTAGGCTATTTTCTTGAAAAACTAACCAGTAAAATTTCCGATAGACTCCGACCGTGGTTTTCAGAACTTGCCGCTTATTCATTTGTTTACGTTTTTGTTATTGCAATATTGCAGTTACTGGTGAAAGGCTTATTGATCATATTAGGGGTTGCTGTGTCGAAAGAAGGCGAAACTATGTCACAATATCTTCATAGAAATTCGGAAAATGAACTTTTGATTACACTGGTTCTCTGGACTTCCGTTGGAATGTTGTTCACTGCGGGTCTAAAAGGGATCCTGGAGTGGGTTAGATCAGCACTTGAATCTCTGTTGCAAAAAGATATGTCAGAACTAACTAAGAAGTGGTGGTATCATGCTTATTCATTCGCTGTTGGAGTAGTTTTGGCTCGCTTGGTCATTGCTCTTTTCCGGTCAGACGGTTTTTGCGATCAGCTTTTCAAATTAAGCTTGGAACAACCTTACCTTTACAATGTAATAAGCGTTATTTCTGTCTTCCTACTCGAACTTTCGTATTGGTTTCCATTGCTTAATTTAAAGCCTAGTAAATGTCTGCAAGGCATTATTGCGCCAGCCTTTTTTTCTGAGATGACCAAGGCTATGAAGAAAGGCAGATGCAGTATAAACGATTTGCTACAGCCTCTTTTGAAAATAATCGACTTTGCCGGAGAAGAAGTTTACTACGCTATGCATCACATGTTTCTCAGAGATAAAAGCGTGTACCTCATTGTATTCAAGTTCGAAGACTTTAAAAAGGCTGAGCAAGACGCAGTAGTTCGTTGGGTTAAATCGGCGTACAGCTACGGCCGTAAGAGCAGGGTTTTTCTCGTAGGAACTCATAGAGACAGTTGCTCTGAGGATGAAAAGGAAGACGCTGTTTTTAATCTCTACAAAGAGTTGCGAATGTGTAGCAAGGACCTTTTGAACGTTGTGCATTGTGACAAACGAGAATTCCCCGAACAAAGCCGTTCCTCACAACTCACGTTGCCCTTAGTCTATCAGATTGAAAACAGCTCTAATAATTTCGAAGACGAAACATTGGTTCGCCTTCGCGAGCACATTGTGGATGAGTATTATCGTCTGAGGAACGAAGACCCACGCAAGTTTTCGTCTGCTGTGTTTCGACTTGAAGAAGAGATAACAAAAGAAATAACGAAAGAAAAAGACCAACGCCGTCTCTCTTCTATAGTTGCGAAGTCCGAATTGCAGCGTTCTATCGCTTGGACAATTGCAGCCAAAGAAGCCAATTCCAAAGAAGCCGATGCCAATTTCGAGTTGGCTTTGGAGTATCTAAATGAATCTGGGGTAATTCATACTTTGCCGAAAGGCATTGTAGTATTGCGCCCTCAGTTTCTTATAAACGCTGCCGAGGCTTTGATTTCCGCTCATTATGAGCTACAAAGTTCCCGCTGCCTGTCTGACGACATGAGAAATTTCTATCACCAAGGAATTTTAAATAGAGCTCAAATTTTGAAAATTTGGAAAGAACGTGATGTCACGGTTGCTATAGACGAAGACACAGATTCTGCTTTACTAGGAATTTTGGAACAAAATGGGATCATTGTTCGGATCTCGGAATCAACTGCCAGTGAAGACGAAAATTACGGCGTTATTACATGCCTTCCAACAAAACCACTATCTCAACAATCGTTAAAAAAGGAAAACTCATTTTATGTTGTTTTATCTGATGCGTTTGGAATGCACTGCAACATATTTTTCGTTTTGATGGCAAAAGCACGGCGAAAGTTTGGCCAGCCGCTCAAACAGGTCTGGAGCAAATTCTACGGAACGTTTCGTCTAAACCTGCAGTCCGATTCAAATTCATATGTGGACTATGTCATGCAGTGCTACAAAAAGCGCGAAGTTTATCGAATATCGTTTCTGAATTCTCGTGGCAAAGTAGAGTATCCGTTTTCCGCGTTGATTGGGGAGATTTATAGCATGCTCTGTGAAGTCCAAAAAGACCTTTTCCCTCAAATATCGTTTGACATTGGACCCCTTTGTCCAATTCATCAAAGCCGTTCAGCAGAATCACGCCTTGACTACTCTGACTCTGATGGACTGAACAGTGACTTTGATGCTGAAGACGTCGACTGTTTCGCTCCCGACGAGCACGCTTTATCCGTTTTTAACAGTAAAGAAGGAGCTAATCAGGGTCAAAAACCGTACGAGTTCCATTGTGATGTAGCAAAAATCTATCTTGAAAAGGACCAATCATCGGCCTTGGAAAAGTGGCTTCAAATGGGCCAGACGCCTCGAGAGTGTGCTCACTACTCTGATACTGAATATGAAGACTCATGCTAATTGTCCTCATTGAAACGCGAACTATACTACGTACCCAGTCTGTTTGTAATGTTCCGTCTGTAGAAGTGGAACGCGTGATTCATCTGTCTTTGTGTGAGAAACCAGACTCTTGCAATAAACGTAGTGTTTGTCAATTAAGGACTGACCACGCCCACATCTACGGGAACCACTGAGATCTCATTGGTTTGAAGGTGTTCACGGTTGGTTTAGTCAGCGATGTTGCGGTCGCCGTTTCTTCGACTTTTTCGAGGTGTCAAAACGCCTGTGAAAGCAGGTGGGGCTCCTATTGAGGATCCCTGCTACTCAACGATCTCGCTGTCTCGTTTAGCGGCTTCTACGAACGCAAAGCCGGCTCCAGAGAAAGTCGAAGTGTTTGTCGACGACAAACGAGTCCTTTGCGACCCGGGAACGACTATCATTCAGGTGAAATCGCAGCTTTTGATGCCTATCGCCTCGAATCCGTTCACGCGAAGGCGTGCGCCATGGCCGGCGTGGAAATACCGCGTTTCTGCTATCACGAACGACTCTCGATAGCGGGAAACTGCCGCATGTGCCTCGTCGAAGTCGAAAAATCACCAAAAGTCAGTCGAGAGCGCTTGTACGTAAAAATCCCTATATTCTCCTTTTTAGCCGATCGCTTCCTGTGCGATGCCCGTTATGAAAGGCCAAAGAATCAAAACCGATTCGCCTATGACAAAGAAAGCAAGGTACAAGACAAAATCGAAATCATAGTATTTTTTCATCGATTTTATTTCAGGGAAGGTGTCATGGAATTTCTTCTCGTGAATCATCCGCTTGATTGCCCTATATGCGATCAAGGGGGCGAATGCGATCTTCAGGTAATATGACAATTAAAGAATAAATTATTCGATAATTATATATTTGAGAAAACAGGATCAGTCTATGACTTTTGGCAGTGATAAGTCGCGTTTTGTTGACAATCGATTCAGTGGAAAAAGGCGAGTACAAAAAAATTGAATACTAAATCCAATATATTACCAATTAACATTAGAGCGGTTGAAGATAAGAACGTTGGACCTCTGATAAAGACGATTATGACGCGATGTATTCACTGCACGCGTTGTGTCAGGTGAGAGCATCTTCCCTCTTTCTTTTAATTAAAGGAATTCAAAGTCCTTTAGGTTTGGAAATGAAGTAGCTGGAGTGGAGGAGCTCGGAACAACGGGTCGCGGTGGAGACATGCAGGTAAGAGATCGGAGAGACTCCTGCTGAGATATTCTGATCTTATTTTATAAAGATTGGTACTTACGTCGAAAAAATGTTCAAGTCTGAATTATCTGGCAACGTGATTGGTCAGCAATAATCGCAGAGATTTCTTATATATGATATTTATTTTAGATTTGTGTCCGGTTGGCGCTCTGACGTCGAAGCCCTACGCGTTCACGGCACGACCATGGGAACTAAGGCAAGACCATAACGTCCCCTAGACTATTTTCTCTTTGATGTTTCTATAGGAGAGTGGACTCTATTGACGTCATGGACGCCGTGGGAAGCAATATTTCGGTGAACACGCGCTCTGGAGAAGTGATGCGCATCTTGCCTCGTTTGAACGAGGAAATCAATGAGGAATGGATATCAGATAAGACTCGGTAGAGACGATGATCCCCCGCTCGTAGTATCTTGATTTATAAGTCGTTTAGTTTTGCTTATGACGGGCTCAAGAGGCAACGATTGACGGTGCCAATGATTCGGGGTTCCAACGGGAAATTGGGCGCGTGCACTTGGGAAGAAGCTTTCGAGAGAATAGCTGATACGGTAGAGATGCAATAGAGGCACTCGCGGATGTCATAGGCATACTCTGTCTTATAGTTTGAAAATATTAGAGGTGAGGATATGGCTGCTGTGGCGGGAGATTTTGCCGATGTTGAGGTAAAGGGGGACACGTGTATTATAGGGACGAATACTCGAACAGGGGTTTTCTGGTTTAGTCACTTGTTGCCCTGAAGGAGCTCTTTAACATAGCCGGTAGCGAGTCTTTGTATACAGAGGAGATGTTTAATACCAGTGGGCCAAGGTAAAGATATTTTCACTAGAAGTTCTCCTTGTATAATTTTTCCGTTAGAACGGATCTCAGGTCTGGCTACTTGATGAATTCCAGCATAGCAGGCATAGAGGTAGGTAGATAATCAGAGACGAGTTTTTATTAGGTTATTTACTCTAAGGACGCTGACGTACTTCTCCTTATTGGAACGAATCCTCGCTTTGAAGCCTCTCTCATCAACGCTCGCATCCGAAAGAGGTCAGAGATCTACAATGTGCAGGGGGGCCCCTTTCGAACTCCCTGTTATTTTTAGTTGGATACATAATGAATTGCGAGTTGCCTCAATCGGCGCTGAGCTAGATCTCACTTACGAATACGAGGTGAAGGGGTGTAGGTAGTTTATTATTATTATAAGCATAGATTTTTAATTTAAAATAGCACTTGGGAAAGTCGACGGATACATTAGCTGATCTCGTATCGGGAAAGCATCCGTTCAGCAAAGTAAAAGAGCATCCCAAGTTGAAGTCGCGAGAGTGTATATATACGTAATATAGGTCTTGGCTCAAGCCAAACGTCCCATTATTCTAATCGGCAGTTCGACGCTTCAAAACGGCGACAGTGCGGCTGTTTATAGTGCCGCCGTGCAGCTTGCAAATCAGGCCAAAGTCGAGAAAGAGTGGCGCGTATTGAACGTCTTACACCGAGTAGAAACGAAGCCACTAGATAGGATATATAACTATCTAGATGCTTCTAGGTGGCCAGTCAAGTGGGAGCCTTGGACGTTGGCTACAAACCTGGCGTTGGGGATTTATCTAAAGCGAAACTCGTTTATCTTCTTGGCGCCGTAGGATTGAGAGTTTACTGATCAATCTCCTAAGGGTAGCGTTCTTTTCTTTAGGATGGTGGGATTGTGACGCGAGATTCCCTCCCTGACGATTGCCTTGTAATCTATCAGGGTCACCACGGCGACAAGGGGGCTCCGATCGCCGACGTCATTCTCCCGGGCGCCGCGTACACGGAGAAAACCGCGACGTATGTGAACACAGAAGGAAGAGCGCAGCAAACGAGGTAAGAGATCCCACACCCTTCATAGATCAAATAGAGACTCCTCCTTATTGTAGACGTGCTGTTAATCCTCCGGGGCAGGCGAGAGAGGACTGGAAAATCATACGTGCTCTATCTGAGGTTTAGTTTATATAGCGGTGTTGGTTCCCCTTCCATGCACGGGTCTTATTATTGCAGTTGTGCAGCTATACGCTTCCCTATGATGAGTTGGTTGAGTTGCGAGCACGCATGGCTCAAATCTCGCCGACTCTCGTTCGCTATGGCGACGCTGAGCCAGCCAATTTTTTCTCTTTGGCTCACACGCTGATTAAGGTAGTTAGAGGGATTTGTACGAGGTAAAAAATCGAATTCTTATACGTAGGGCTCTTCCCTTCGAACTTCCAATCATTCCCTTGATCCTCCTCTGAAACACCTCAAGGATTTTTACATGACCGACGCTATTAGCCGTGCGTCGCAAACGATGGCAAAGTGCGTGGCTTCCGTGACGAAAAACTAAAAGTTTCCTTGTGACATATTATTACTCGTTCTCTCTGTGTATTGTATTGAGAAATACCACGTGGTTGTTGGCCGAGACACGCGCAGTCGCGCACGTGCCGCTGCTTCGAATCGCCTGATCATGGCGAGACCTCGAGCGATTCGTCCTCTCGTTACCGATCTCGCGAAATGGCGACTGGAGAACGTCGCCGGGCGGCAAACGTGGACGTACGGTGCAAGCGATCGCGAGCAGACTCTCTTCGAACGTCACGCTCTCGGATTGGACACAGTACGAGCTCGAAACGAGACGAAAAAACAACTAATCGCGACTTGAAACAGACGGCAGAGGCTCCAGACTTTCCCGTTGCGTCTTCACTCGAAGAATCCCTGCACAACGCCTTGGAGTTTTACACTCGGCTTCAAGTCGAGGACGGTCACTGGGCTGGAGATTACGGTGGTCCACTTTTTCTCATGTCTGGTTCGTCAAAAAAATTTTTGCGACTCAATTTTATTTTTTTATTTTTTCAATTTTAGGACTTCTCATTGTTTGTCATGTGACGAAGACGACTCTTCCGCGAGAATGGCGACTCGAGATGATTCGCTATTTGAAAAACGTTCAGTCGAAAGAAGATGGAGGCTGGGGCCTGTAAGGAAAAAATTTAAAAAATGACAAATATTTATAAAATTTTTCTCTTAGTCATATTGAAGGAAAATCGACTGTATTTGGAACGGCACTAAACTACGTAGCATTGCGTCTCCTAGGCACGGATAAAGATAACCCGGAAGCTATCAAAGCAAGAGCCTTTCTTCATAGACATGGTAACTAACCCCCATACTATATGTGACTATGTTAATTTAGTCTTGTGGTTGTTTAGGTGGAGCTGCAGCTATACCGTCTTGGGGAAAGTTCTGGCTATCTGTTTTGGGCGCATATGAATGGGATGGCTGCAACACCCTTCTACCAGAACTATGGTATAAATAAATTAAGTCACTCAATGTAGATTATTAATTTATTTATTTTAGGCTGCTTCCCACGTGGTTTCCTGCTCATCCGTCGACCCTGTGGTGTCACTGCAGACAGGCACTAAGTTATACCCATTGTTTTATATTATTTTATTTATTTTTTAGGTTTATCTTCCTATGGCTTATTGCTATGGAGTCAGATTGACGGGAGAAGTAGACAACTTAGTCAAGCAGCTGAGAGAGGAGCTCTATGTTGAGCCGTATGACTCCATAGACTGGCCCTCGCAGAGAAATAACGTTGCCCCTGTTGACGTTTACACGCCACACAGCTGGCTACTCAATATGACATTGAGTAGGGGGACGACATATCTGGCATACTTGTTGTAGAGTTTTGGATTTTTTAGCGTTTCTTAATGTGTATGAAAGGTGTCATAGTAGCAAGTGGAGGCAGAAGGCTGTGGCTGAGTGTCTCGCTCACATTCAAGCAGACGATCAATTTACTAAAGGAATTAGTATAGGACCTGTGAGATTTTCCCCTCAGAGATAATCAATAATGTGACGTAGGATTTTCTTAGATATCGATGGTTGTTAACATGCTCGCTCAGTGGCACGCTTTTGGTCCGGAAACGCCCGCCTTTCGAGAGAAACAGGATCGCATATCTGACTATTTATGGTGGGTAAATAAAGTCAATACGATTTAGCTAATGTATGCGTAGGATGGGCATCGATGGAATGAAGATGCAAGTAAGGAAATATCTGATACATGTATAGGAACTTGATCTCAACTTCGTAGGGCACCAATGGATCCCAATTGTGGGATACAGCCTTTGCTGTCCAGGCTATGCTTGCTGTATATAAAATATTTATTTACGTATTATCTGCTTATCGTCATCTATGCAGGCTGGTGCCGATGATATGCCTGAGTTTCGTAAATGCCTTCAAAAGGCGCACAGCTTTCTTGAGCTCACTCAAATACCAGAAAATCCGCCTGATTATAAAACGTACTACAGGCAAATGAATAAGGTAGAATATAACCGTTATAGTAACCAGTAAGAATACTTTCTTTTCTTCTAAGGGAGCCTTTCCTTTCAGCACGAAAGATTGCGGTTGGATTGTAGCAGACTGCACAGCAGAAGGACTCAAAGCGGCTCTAATGCTACAGGACAAGTGCGAGTAAGTGAGCGTGGTGGGGGCCCCCCTTGATTAGATGATGTACGAGACGTTATTAGTTTTTTGGAGAGTCGCATATCAGAGGAAAGATTGCAGCAAGCAGTCGATGTCGTACGTTAGATGATCGTTCGTTTTATTTACCAAGTTTTGATTCTCCAGCTATTGAGTATGAGGAACAGTGACGGTGGCTTTGCTACGTACGAGACGAAGAGAGGGGGAAGGCTTCTCGAGCTGCTCAATCCTTCAGAAGTATTCGGTAAAGAATTATTGAATAATACATTTTAATGCCTTTTTTCTTAGGAGTCATAGCCCCGCCTCTTAATTTTATGTTGGCAGAAGGCAAAAGGGCAAGGGATTAAAAGGTAGAAGGCAAAAGGGCGATGGATTAAAAGGTAGAAGGCAAAAGGGCGAGGGATGAAAAGGTAGAAGGCACAGGGCAAGAGATTAAAAAGGTAGAAGGCACAGGGCGAGATTTTGCCTTCTGCCTTTACCTTTTGCCTTTTGCCTTTACCTTTTGCCTTCTCCCTTTACCTTTTGCCTTCTTCCTATGCCTTTTGCCTTCTGCCTTTACCTTTTGCCTTCTCCATTTACCTTTTGCCTTCTTCCTATGCCTTTTGCCTTCTGCCTTTACCTTTTGCCTTCTCCCTTTGCCTTTTGCCTTCTCCCTTTGCCTTTTGCCTTCTCCCTTTTGCCTTTTGCCTTTTCCCTTTGCCTTTTGCCTTCTCCCTTTTGCCTTTTGCCTTCTCCCTTTGCCTTTTGTCTTCTCATAGATAGAGGCCGGTTGAAAAATGCAAGCGCAGACATTCTAATAGAGAAAAAGGAAACAGGGTAGTTTAATTTTGACTACGCTTCTTTTTATTGTTTAAGGCGACATCATGATTGATTATACGTATGTCGAATTGACGTCTGCTGTCATCCAAGCGCTGCGGTATTTTCACTGGCGCTATCCGAAATATCGAGGAAATGAAATCAGGTATATAGAAGAGAAAGCACGTGGTAATAGTCCGAACATTTCTATTGTACAGAACAACAATTGCAGAAGGAATAACGTTAATTCGAAGCTTACAGAGAGATGACGGCTCATGGGAAGGGTTTGTACACTGTGTTTATGTATGTACGAAAATCAATTAAGACTAAATGATTTTCAGTTCTTGGGGTGTTTGCTTTACGTATGCAACTTGGTTTGGACTCGAGGCTCTCGCCATAGACGGGAAAAAGTACCATAGAAAGTAGGCAATACTTTAAGAAAGAATGTCATATAGTATTGATTATTTTAGACTGGCTGATGACGCTGTTAAAAAGGCGTGTGCCTTTCTCTGCTCTATCCAGCGAGATGACGGTGGTTGGGGTGAAGCGTTTGAAGTTGAGAAGACATATAGGCACTATCGTAAATTAGATGGATTTCTTTAGTCGTGTGAAAAGAGGACTTACGTTGAAGCAAAGGAATCCCATGTCGTCAATACGGCGTGGGCCTTGCTTGGGCTCATGGCCGTTGGGTATGAAATTTAATAGGGGAAGGATTAAATACATTTTTTTGATAGGTATTCTGATGTAAGCGTATTGGAAAGGGGAGTCAAGTTCATGATGAATCGTCAATTGGCTAATGGGGATTGGGCTCAAGTAAGAATTAGGCATCTCTTTTTTTCCACTTGGTTATTATGCGGATTCTAGCAACAGATTGTTGGCGTTTTTAACAAGACGTGTGCCATACAGTACACCAACTATCGAAACGTATTTCCTATATGGGCAATGGGACAATTTCGGAAGCTTCATCCTGACAGCAAGCTTTTCCAAAATTGAAATTGACACCACTTCGTTTTCTCAAATAAAATTGTAAAGTGACCATTTGTGTATTGTGAAAAATCACCTTAAAAGCTATAGGTAAAATCTATGACTATTATGTAATTAAAATATTTTTAATTTTCATAGGCTTCCTGTTCGGGCTCCTCCACTCGAAAATACGACCACACAAAGGCTCGCGTCACTCGATGTTCCTCCTCCAAATTCCCCATCTCTATTTGCAACTGACTCATCGCCACGAGACGATTCATCTTCCGCGCTCTCTCCTCATCCAACTGTCGACGAATCCGCGCTCTCATCTCTTCCTCAGCGCGCCGTCGCTCCTCCTCGAGCCGTCGCTGCGCTTCCAACTGCTCTCGTCTCAGCTCCAATCGACGTCGCTCCTCCTCTTCCTCGCGCGCGCGTCGCTCCTCTTCCTCGCGTGCTTTTCGTAGAGCGTCGAGCTCGCGTTGTCGCTCCTCTTCTTCGAGTCGCAGCCGCTCCGCTTCGTCCTCTAATTCCTTTTCATAATCGTACGTGTCGGATTCGTGGTGAGGGCACTCGTGGAGGGATTCGCTTTCTCGAATGATTGTGTCTTCTTCTGTTGGTTTGGGGGGTGAGGTGTCTTTTATTTCTTCTGCTTCTTTTTTCGCCTCTCTTTCCCGTTTTTGTCGCTCCCTTTTTGCCTTTTTCGCCATTCGTCGTTTCTCTCTTTCCGCCTCTTTTTCTTTTCTAAGTCGCTCTCGTTCTTCAGCACTGTTTGGTCTCGAATCTTCGAGCTCTTCTATAGCTGGAGATGGTGGAGCTGGCTCTTCGTCTACGGTAATGATTTCCTCTTCTTCTTCTGTTTCTTTCTCTTGAATCTTTTCTCTTTTTGGCCGTTCTCTCACCGGCTGTCTCTTTTTCTTCTTCTCGATTTTCTTTCGTTCTTGCTTCTCTTTAGGCTTTGCTTTTTTCTTCGGCACATCTACGGTCTCTTCCTTGTAAGAAATAGCTGGAAGACTGGCAGCAGATGACGAAGTTGATTCAGCTGCTACAATTACGAATTCCATCTCTTCTTCTTTCTCTGACTCAACAGGTTCTACAGTAGTTTCAAAGTCAATTTTAGGAACGTCTTTTTCAATAGGAGGAGGAGGAGGAGTGTTTTCCTTTTCGACGACAGGCTGAACAGGAACCGGTTCAGTTTGAGTAAGAATAACTGGTTCAGGATCACTCTCCTTAGTCTCAAACGACAATGTTGGGGGAGGTGAAGGAGGAGGCGGAGAAACACAGGGTTCTGGTAATGACACTTTAGTAGTCTCCTCCTCTACAACGTGGGGTTCTACTACAGGCTCTTGGACTTCCATTGGTGCTGGTGGCTCCTCCGGATTGTCTACCTTTTCCTCAGCGGGTGTATGAACTTCTGGTGGCGGCTCGTGATCGACTACGAGAGTGCTCACTGAACTCGCAGCGATTTCCTCATTGATTCCTTCGTCATCTGGTGCTAGCGTTGGCGTGGGACTCTTCTCAGCCTCTTGGTCAGTCGTTTCGTCGGGAACGATGTTCGGAAGAGCGTCGATTTCGCTGTGAAAATCTGACTGAAGTCCGCTGTCGGGAGTACTCGGTCTAAGGGGTAGGCTAGAAGAAAAATATTAGACAACATTCATGAAAACGTATGTTTTATTAGTCGTTACTGTTTGCTCTGTGGCCGAGTCTCCACTTCGTTTATCACAATTGGAGGTATGTGTGCATAGGATGATACTCTTGAAGTCGGTCGAGATTCTTTCTCATTTGAACGAATTCCGCTAAGAAAACCCTATGTTTTGAGCTGAGGAAAATAAAAGGTATAGAGTTCTTACTATTTTGACTGTAGTTCTGAGAGGTAGATGGCTGGATTACCGCCTGGTCGAGCGTGATACATTCGCCCTGTTTGATACTGATTGTCCAATCCGCGTACGTGTTGCAACTGCATGGGCGGCAACTTGAAACGCTCAGAAACATGCTAAAAGTAAAAAAATCAGCGCTTTAGAATCCAGGTAAGACTTAGTATATACCCTAGTCATAGGCCTGTTATTTTGGTCGTGTTGGGGTAGTGGGACCGGTTCAGAGAAGGTTCGATATCTCCCCCTTCCCGCATTGAGAGCCATTTCAAGCTCCCATTCGAACGATTCGGTGGACTCCGAGGCCTTGTTTTGCAGCGGAAATAGGGGCTCAGATCTTCGGTTGAGAGAGGGAGGTCGACGCCTTTTGTATTGCAGGTCAAACGCTCGAGAATTGAGTTGTCTATCTTCCTGTGGCTGTCGATTCAGAAAAGGAAGTACTGGCACTCGAGAAATGTCAAGTTTTTTCTAATAGAACCGGTTAGATAAGTTGTTATTTGCACCCTTTGCACTAGACCTTATTCCGAGGTCTTGTTGGGTCTCTTGGTAAGGGCGGGAGAACGAGCCTCTCTTCGTGTTTCTTGGAATGCATGAAATCAAAGCGAAATCAAGGAATTTTAGCTGCGTCACCAATGGCACTAAGAAACAGGGGTACTCTAACGAAAACTCCTACACATTCCAAAATCATCCCCTTTATTGAATCAATTCGATTAAGGTTCTTAGCGTGCTGTATACTGCGATACTTTCTTCTCTTCTAAATGGCGTTCAAGTCGAAATTCAAAAACCTCTTTAGGTCGAGCCGCGGCGGAGTAAGCTCGTGTGCAAATCTAGCAAGAAAGAATGTAATCGGGGCCTCTTTAGGGCACCGCCGCCGAAGAAGCTCAAACCAGCGCCGAAACGATGACAATTCCCGAAATAAAGGCACGCACTTGCATATTACACCAAAAACGTTCAGTACGAATGCTCGTTTAGGAAGATAGACGCGAGAATCCGATGGTTATCGAAGAGGTCTCGTGACACATCTCCTCTCTCCTTCTTTCCTTTCAAAACCTTTCTATCCTTCCCCAGATACTAGAATCAATTGATCGAGAATACTATAACGATCCTTCCTTCGACGCGACAGACTATACGCTACAAGTAATAGATAAATATTTTTTCCGTCGAATTAGATTCATTTTTTTCGCTTAGACTATACCACACGAAGTATCTGTAGCTAGTATTGATGAAATGAGGATAAAGCTGCGTTTGCAGCATCAAGCTGTATGACGTCACTTGATTATATATTTTTTGATAATTTTTTCGTAAGGTTTCCAAGAAATTGGCTGATTTGGTTTTAGCCAATCACGAGGCATTCGTCGAAGAGCTCAGACGCGTGACGGAAATTGAAAACGTTTTGCAATCAGCCAAGGGAATATGCATAACAGGCAGAAGGTATAAATAAATAAAATCATATTAGAAAGAGAAAAATTCACTATGGGATTTCTAGACATTTAGCTAGTGCGAAACAGGGTGTAGCTGTTGGAGGAATCAGTATTCTAGCCAAGCATAGGAAGAGACAGAAAGTGCTGGCAGTATTGGAGTCACTAAAAACAATCAAAACACTCGTAGGAGATTCTAGGAGGCCAAGAGGAGGGAGGAGAAGAAAACGCTTATATGGAGTTCTTTCCTATATAGCAAAAGACTGATGTGAAGTTGAGGGAAATTCTTGAGGAGGAGAACTATCCCGCGGCCGTGCAACTATGCTTGGAGTGTCAGCAAGCCGCGAGCACATTCAAGGAATATACGTGTGTTAGGTAAGGGGATCATGGAAGATCACGTGAAAAATATTTTATTCTCGTTTTAGTGAGCTTAGTTCGACGCTTCAGGACACTCAGGATCAAATAGAGGTACCATATGGAAGGGGTTTGAGATTTTGGGGTTTGATTGCATGTCTTTGTCTAGGAGAGACTGGATAAAGCGCTGGAGAAAACTTGCTTTGGTTTTGATATGCATCACTATGAGAACGTCCAGACAGCGTATCGGCTATTAGGGAAGACTCAGGTGGAGAAGGGAATGGAATTTGAGGGATATAGGATAAGATTGCTTTGTCTAGATGGCCATGGATCAACTTCATATGCATTTTACCCAAGCTATTTATTCAGTTTCTCGTAGAGTTGTCCTACAATACGCCGAGGTAAATTGTGATCATACTAAAGCGTTGTATCATTGTGGGCATATAGAAAAGCGCTGGGCAAGTGACAGACGGACTCCAACGAACGCCTTATATAGACCTATGCAAGGCGAGAAACACTGCACTACGTTTGAACCACGTCTTAATCATTTTTCTTTAGAAACTTCATTCTGCTCACTTTCTGCCCGGTTTGACTGACCTGTGCAAGGTATGTAAGGGAATCAACGCTTCTCTTATCGACGCTCTCTCTCCCCCTTAGGCTCTCTGGGAAATTATGCGGAGCTATTATCATGTTCTGCGTTGGCATGAGCGGTTTGATGAAGCCTCTGCTTCGACGGAGAAACTCGATGAGGCGGATGACGATTGGACGGAGGCGGACACGCCACTCTCGTTGCCAAAGGAGACGTCATTCAACCGGCTCTACATCAAGAAGAAACTCGAGCACGGAGTAAGAAGAGTTTGGCAGGTAAATTGATATATAAAAGACAGGGTTCTGCCCACAGGGGTCGCATGGCCCATACTCCCCTTTCGCTGATCCATACTACTGTAAAAAGTTAAGTGTTCGAACGCTTGGACTTCCAGACGCGTTTGTCATCCATACTAGTAAAAAATTTTAGTATACACTACCGCCGCGTTCATTCAGCAAAGGACCGGGTTGTTAGAGACGAGCATAAAGTCAAAATCGCATAGAGAAAACACTTGATGCTTTTCTAGAACTCTGTTGTAATTTTCTCGGCGGTAGAAGAATTTTTAGATAGGTAACCACGCTCCCAAAAAATGTTTCGTTATGGTGCGAGTGGCGTTCCATGCGCCTGAACTGCAAGCGCCGCTCGCGCGCAACGAGTTAGAGACACTTGCACCCCATAAGTAGGCGTTCCCCTTAGCACTATTTATGCGCGAGAAGCGTTCCATGCGCCTAAACTGCAAGCGCCGCTCGCGCGCAACGAGTTAGAGACACTTGCACCCCATAAGTAGGCGTTCCCGTTAGCACTATTTATGCGCGAGTGGCGTTCCATGCGCCTGAACCGCAAGCACCGCCTGCGCGCAACGAATTGAAGAAACCCCCAAAAGTAGAAACTAACGGGCAAAACAGTTTTGAAGCAAAATGATACGCAAACTTAGAGTTTTGAAGCAAACTAACGGGCAAAACAGTTTTGAAGCAAAATGACACGCAAACTTAGAGTTTTGAAGCAAACTAACGGGCAAACAGTTTTGAAGCAAAATGACACGCAAATTTAGAGTTTTGAAGCAAACTAACGGGCAAACAGTTTTGAAGCAAAATGACACGCAAATTTAGAGTTTTGAAGCAAACTAACGGGCAAAACAGTTTTGAAGGAAAATGACACGCAAACTTAGAGTTTTGAAGCAAACTAACGGGCAAACAGTTTTGAAGCAAAATGACACGCAAATTTAGAGTTTTGAAGCAAACTAACGGGCAAACAGTTTTGAAGCAAAATGACACGCAAATTTAGAGTTTTGAAGCAAACTAACGGGCAAACAGTTTTGAAGCAAAATGACACGCAAATTTAGAGTTTTGAAGCAAACTAACGGGCAAACAGTTTTGAAGCAAAATGACACGCAAATTTAGAGTTTTGAAGCAAACTAACGGGCAAACAGTTTTGAAGCAAAATGACACGCAAATTTAGAGTTTTGAAGCAAACTAACGGGCAAACAGTTTTGAAGCAAAATGACACGCAAATTTAGAGTTTTGAAGCAAACTAACGGGCAAACAGTTTTGAAGCAAAATGACACGCAAATTTAGAGTTTTGAAGCAAACTAACGGGCAAAACAGTTTTGAAGGAAAATGACACGCAAACTTAGAGTTTTGAAGCAAACTAACGGGCAAACAGTTTTGAAGCAAAATGACACGCAAATTTAGAGTTTTGAAGCAAACTAACGGGCAAACAGTTTTGAAGCAAAATGACACGCAAATTTAGAGTTTTGAAGCAAACTAACGGGCAAAACAGTTTTGAAGGAAAATGACACGCAAACTTAGAGTTTTGAAGCAAACTAACGGGCAAACAGTTTTGAAGCAAAATGACACGCAAATTTAGAGTTTTGAAGCAAACTAACGGGCAAACAGTTTTGAAGCAAAATGACACGCAAATTTAGAGTTTTGAAGCAAACTAACGGGCAAACAGTTTTGAAGCAAAATGACACGCAAATTTAGAGTTTTGAAGCAAACTAACGGGCAAACAGTTTTGAAGGAAAATGACACGCAAACTTAGAGTTTTGAAGCAAACTAACGGGCAAACAGTTTTGAAGCAAAATGACACGCAAATTTAGAGTTTTGAAGCAAACTAACGGGCAAAACAGTTTTGAAGGAAAATGACACGCAAACTTAGAGTTTTGAAGCAAACTAACGGGCAAACAGTTTTGAAGCAAAATGACACGCAAATTTAGAGTTTGAAGCAAACTATCGGGCAAAACAGTTTTGAAGCAAAATGACACGCAAATTTAGAGTTTTGAAGCAAACTATCGGGCAAAACAGTTTTGAAGCAAAATGACACGCAAATTTATAGAGTTTTGAAGCAAAATGAGGGGCAAAACAGTTTTGAAGCAAAATGACACGCAAATTTAGAGTTTTGAAGCAAACTAACGGGCAAACAGTTTTGAAGCAAAATGACACGCAAATTTAGAGTTTTGAAGCAAACTATCGGGCAAAACAGTTTTGAAGCAAAATGACACGCAAATTTATAGAGTTTTGAAGCAAAATGAGGGGCAAAACAGTTTTGAAGCAAAATGACACGCAAACTTAGAGTTTTGAAGCAAACTAACGGGCAAACAGTTTTGAAGCAAAATGACACGCAAATTTAGAGTTTTGAAGCAAACTATCGGGCAAAACAGTTTTGAAGCAAAATGACACGCAAATTTATAGAGTTTTGAAGCAAAATGAGGGGCAAAACAGTTTTGAAGCAAAATGACACGCAAACTTAGAGTTTTGAAGCAAACTAACGGGCAAACAGTTTTGAAGCAAAATGACACGCAAATTTAGAGTTTTGAAGCAAACTATCGGGCAAAACAGTTTTGAAGCAAAATGACACGCAAATTTAGAGTTTTGAAGCAAACTAACGGGCAAAACAGTTTTGAAGCAAAATGACACGCAAATTTAGAGTTTTGAAGCAAACTATCGGGCAAAACAGTTTTGAAGCAAAATGACACGCAAATTTATAGAGTTTTGAAGCAAAATGAGGGGCAAAACAGTTTTGAAGCAAAATGACACGCAAACTTAGAGTTTTGAAGCAAACTAACGGGCAAACAGTTTTGAAGCAAAATGACACGCAAATTTAGAGTTTTGAAGCAAACTATCGGGCAAAACAGTTTTGAAGCAAAATGACACGCAAATTTAGAGTTTTGAAGCAAACTAACGGGCAAAACAGTTTTGAAGCAAAATGACACGCAAATTTAGAGTTTTGAAGCAAACTATCGGGCAAAACAGTTTTGAAGCAAAATGACACGCAAATTTATAGAGTTTTGAAGCAAAATGAGGGGCAAAACAGTTTTGAAGCAAAATGACACGCAAACTTAGAGTTTTGAAGCAAACTAACGGGCAAACAGTTTTGAAGCAAAATGACACGCAAATTTAGAGTTTTGAAGCAAACTATCGGGCAAAACAGTTTTGAAGCAAAATGACACGCAAATTTAGAGTTTTGAAGCAAACTAACGGGCAAACAGTTTTGAAGCAAAATGACACGCAAATTTAGAGTTTTGAAGCAAACTATCGGGCAAAACAGTTTTGAAGCAAAATGACACGCAAATTTAGAGTTTTGAAGCAAACTAACGGGCAAAACAGTTTTGAAGCAAAATGACACGCAAACTTAGAGTTTTGAAGCAAACTAACGGTCAAACAGTTTTGAAGCAAAATAACAAGCAAATTTAGAGTTTTGAAGCAAACTAACGGGCAAAACAGTTTTATGCGTGAGTAGCGTTCCATGCGCCTGAACTGCAAGCGCCGCTCGCGCGCAACGAGTTACAGACACTTGCACCCCATAAGTAGGCGTTCCCGTTAGCACTATTTATGCACGAGTGGCGTTCCATGCGCCTGAACCGCAAGCGCCGCTCGCGCGCAACAAATTGAAGACACCTCCCAAAAGTAGGCGTTCCCGCCAGCCTATATTTATGCGCGAGTGGCGTTCCTTGGAACCGCAAGCGCCGCTCGCGCGCAACGAATTGAAGACACCTATATTACTTTGCCCAGACCCCCCTTCCCATACAGACAAAATCCTCGGCAGAACCCTGAAAGAGGGGATAAGTGGGATATAAATGCTTGGTCTTTAGGATGTTCAGCAGAGAGTGAAGCCGTATCTTCTAGGCACGGATTTGTCTCAGTTTCACATTGATAATTTTCTGCAAGTCTTGCATAAATTAGACAGGTGTAGTATTGAGTCTATTTCTAAGTTGAATCACACCTAATATTCTCTTCCGAAATAGGCTTATGTCCATAGGGGAAGAACTCTCCGGAAGCGAGTCGAAAGACTTGCACGATTGCATACGAATGCAGAGTAGCAATTATTTCAAAAATTACCACAGGTATGAGTAGACTTTATTGATCTTATTTTTATTTGTTATTGATTTTTATAGAGCTCGGCTTGGGGAACTGCGAATGTTTCTTGAAAACGAGGGTTGGGAAGCGTGTCCCGTTCGAGCGTCATTTTCAATATTTCAATTACACGTAGGAATAAAAATAGATTCACACATACCTCCTTAGAGATTTTCTTCACTAAAGGAATTCCGATTTTTGAGACCTGCTTTTGATAATCGACCAAATCTCGCTGAAACGAGTTTTGGTTCTACAATGACGTCGGCAACGGGGGTGGACGGGGGCAGTGACGCCGGTTGGTTCGGCCGTTTTTCACTTCACGGCAATCCATTTGACGAGACGAGCGTCGAAGACGAAGAGGAAATAATGACGGAAGTAAAACGAAACTATAGATATATAATGTCCTGATTATTTATTTATTTCCGTAGGAAATGGAAAAAGATGCGGATGACGACGATGACGTAGCGGAAGAACTAAAACAAGACTTTGTAGACGAGGAGACAGGCGAAGCGCCACGAAGGTCATATACAGATTCCCAAGAAAGATATATGTACAATAGCGATTTTCTGCACACAGACCTTCCTCTTACAAAGTCAAAGCACCGGTGAGGCAGGCTAATGAAGTCAGCGGACCCATACTGACGAATTCAACGTTGATGATCGTTCGATTCTTTGGTAGGATTTTCGTTATGAAACTCCTCAGACTCTGTCACATATTTTTTATAGGAAAATACATGCAGATGATGAATTTATTGAAGCCAATTGCTTTTGACGTCATGCAGAGCATGTCTCAATTATTTGACTTTTATCTCTATACGGTAAAAATCGACGAGAGAGAAAGAGAAGCTCTCCTATGACTTCTTCCTTTGTAGATCTACGCATTTTTTGCAAGTGACAGGGTAAGGGGACACTATCCTACTTCTCAAGTGTGTGTCAAATTCTTGTAGAATGACGGTAATCATTTTGGTCTTTCTCCCAAAATGACGGCTACACTCGAACGAATTTCCTCGAATCTTATATCTCCTTATCACGAGGGCTCTCCAACGAGTCCCGTGTCGCCTGATAATATCAAGGTAAGGAGATAGAAAACGCGTGCTCTTTCAAATATAAGTGCTTGTATTCAAAGGTTTATGAGCCTCGCGTATCTCCTATGGTTCAATTGCAGAGTCCCCTCAATCTATTTGGTCTCACTGAACGACAAGTGGGCGTAGAATCACTGTAGGTTTCCGCTTTTATTAGGATAATAGATAGACGAGGTTTTCTGCGCGTACAGGGTTTATTTGGCTTCTCAATTCGATCTGCTTCGTCCTCATTTGGAATCATTGACACCCCAGTCGAAGCGAGCTTTTCTGACGCAATTCTACTCCCAGGTAAGTAGTGTCTAGTCGTAAATAAAAATAGAGGAATATTTAGTTATTTTTCTAGACTGTGAGCATCGCTATTGAGATACGAAAGCCTGTGTATCGTGGTATTGCGGATAGAGTTCTCGTTTTAGACAAGGTAGGGAAGTTGAGTCTCAAAGAAGCTTTTTCCTTGATAGCGTCTTTTAGGTTCTGCCTAAAATGCATCAAGTCAAGTGGGACATCAAGGAAATCATGTCTCAGCACAGTCCCTACGTTGATTTATTGCTAGAGGTAGAGTGTCCAAATTCTAGATGACTTCTGTATTGATATTATCTCATAGGAATTTTCTTCCTTCAAAGAGAGGCTGCGAATTGCAGAGCAGTTCGTCTTTAGAGCATTTATTCCCATCGTTTCTCATAGTCGCGTTTCCTAGGAGATTGCCCCTTCCCCCTGAAGGACGTGAGATGATGTGGACACACTGTATACGCCTGGCAAACAGAGCCTTTGTGGAAGGGTAAGAGACGAGGGTTTTTGTAGAGTCGACGTGAGTGACGTGCTCATACAGCTTTGCTGGTGTAAAGAAATGCAGTAATGAAGGACGAGCTCTAATGCAGCTCGATTTCCAGCAATTTCTCGTTAAACTAGAACAGCTTACGAACATTAGGTAAGAAGGAGAGAGGGCCAGGCTTTATTTATTTATTTTTCCAGGCCTATTCCTGATAAACAGTACGTCGAGACCTACATCAAGGCGTACTACTTGACTGAAGCAGATCTCGAACAATGGCTGAGAACTCATAAGGTTTTCTTTGTCTAATTCGTGGCTAGAAGAATCCCAACGTGAATTTTTATCTTCTCAAGGAATATTCTAATAAGCATCTTACGAGCTTGGTGAACAGTGGAATGGGCGGGCATCTCGGTCGAAAGAGCAAACAACGCTTGCTAAGTCTTATTGAGGAAATCGACAAATCGAGGCGATAATTGGGAGGGAATTTTTAATTAAACATGTTTTGCTCCTATCTTGTTCATAAAATATTTTTTGGGTGGAATGTCACGTGCTAACGAGCTAGGTAACCGTTGTTACTAATTAACTTCGACGTCATCTAAGCAAGGAACCTTTTCCTCATCATGGCTCAGGCTTTTAGAGCTGTTTCTGTGCTCCTCATCGTTTTTCTAACAAGCAGAAAGAGCGGAGGTAACGGCTAAGTGATCGTATGGCATCGCCTTGGTTTCGAGGTGCTAGATTTACTATGTAGGTGTCGATGTTCGACCGACAGGTGCTAATTATTCCATGAAGACTCTCATTTCGGCTATAGTCGATATTGCGAAGCACAAATGGGGAGATATTGCGATCGATCTCGGCTGGGAGTTCCACGACCTCACGACTCTAACTGAGGACTATCCTACGTGGTCTTCCTCTATGAAACTGCGTAAAATACTGGCTGACTTTGAAGCCAGGGAAGGTGACAGCGAAAAGTCTCGTCAACATCTAATTGACGCTTGTTACAACGTTAAAGTCGGCGGTGCCTTGCAAACAAAATTGGCTCGGGAAGGCGACCTTTGATAGACTTTTAGTAACGTTTTTATGTGTCTGAGTGAGGGGCAGTGCAATGCATACGGGATTGGAGCGTGCTTCGCAGCTCACGTGTTACTATCTTTTTATCCAAATTTCTGTCTCTGCGAGTCGTCGTTTGTCCATGGCAGATCCGAATTGGCGTAAGCGGTTGATTCCTAAGCTATCGGAAGCCATCGAACTCGCTTCCAACCTCTTGGGCCCCGATTCGACGTTTGTGGAAAAGTTGGCCCAGGCGGAATGCCTCTCAGCGGGTCACGCCAACGAAATCAGCAGAATATGTAGCAGAGAAGGACAAACTCAGGCGGCTAGACGTCTCTTCGAAATTCTTAGAAAACGTCCCACTCCATACTTCGAAATTTTCTGCGATGTATTGGGTAAGGTAGACCAAGGCGAAGATCTCCGACGTCTCCTTATGCCAGGTTAAAATGAATTGCAGCGCGTTTGCTGATCTTTTTTTAGCATTTCTTCAGGAAGCTCGATCGTAAGAACCAGGGACGAGAAAGATACTCGCGATCGAGACGCTATACTACGTGAGCTGATTGCGTAATGAAGCACGTCGGCTTACCCCGCTTCTCCTCCCCAGCTATTCGTCCCCACTCCTCCCCATCACCCGGCCCTCTGTTGCAGCTGACCGTTCACTTAGTTTTGTCACGCTAATGGTTTTTTCTCTGCAGGCCCTCGTAGGCGTGGCAAAAGAAAACGAGATTACGGTGTGTACATTGATATGGAGCGATATCATTTTTTATGCTCTTTCTTAGGACACGATGATGAAGATCCTGAGCATAGCAGTGCAACAAGACACGTCGGCAAACCTGGTAGTAGAGAAAGCATTTCTAAAAGTGGGTGTTGTCAGGACGCCCTTTTAGCTACAACGTCAGGAGATCGTCAGCAAAAGATTGATGATTATCTGAATGAGGCAGTTAGCAGGGACGAAATAAGAGAGGCAGCAAAACGAATTCAATCCTATTGGCGGCGAGTTGGAGAAATTTTAGGACCGAAACCGCTTTTTGAAAGTTATGATCTCGATGGTTACGAGGAAAAGAAAGATGGGCGCGATCAAGCTCACGCTATGCTCGACGCTTGGGCGCAGAAGAAGGACAAGAAAGCCACTCGACGGTATCTTATTGAAGCAATGGACAAGGAAGGCCACGCTGTTGATGCTGCTGAAGTTTTTCCAGGTAACTTTCTTGTAATTGATGCAGGGGATTACATTCTATTAGCGATTCTTTAGAATACTCAGAATTAATTGCGTAAAAGCCTGAACCAGTGAGTTGATTGTGTCATTGCCGAGTGGCGTATGCGCGCTTTTGTATGTTCTCAGTGTTTTCTCTTTTTTTACGTGCGTGATATGCGAGTGCATATGCACGCTTTTGTACGTTCTCAGTGTTTTCCCTTTTTTACGTGCGTAATATGCTAGGTGGGCTTTCTCCCTCGCTGAATAGAATGACGCGGACAAACGAGTCAAAGAAAGAAATAGGTAGTATACTTAGCAGCGATGCAGCCAGAACGTATAGGTCGAGATCCCTGCATTTTCAGTACATGTGTACGAAAAGAACTTAGAAACAGGAGTCACTGAGAAAAAAGGTACGAATAGACGAAACAGAGATAAACTAAAAACTGTAAGACGTCATCCTTTTGTCAGCAAGAACCTTAGCCTTCGTCCCTCATAGCTCAGGCTTTCAGAGCTGTTGCTATGCTCTTCGTCGTTTTTCTAACAAGCAGAGGTAACGACTGTGTAAGTATAATCAGATGATTCCGCCTTGGAGTAGGCGCACTGTCTACTTGTAGGTGTCGATGTTCGACCCATAGGTGCTAATTATTCCATGTCGATATTGGGCAGCACAAATGGCAATCAACCTTGGCTGGTCGTTCAACAAAGTCACGACTTCCTACGTGGCCTGCCTCTGTAAAAATACTGACTGAAGTCGGCGAAAAGTCTCTTCAGCGCACGGATAGTATCCGTGGTCAGCGAATAATTGACGACGTTAAAAATCGGAGGAGCCTTGGAAACAAATCTTCGATTAGTGCAATACATACGGGTCTAGCTCACGTGTTGCTTTCTTTTTTTATCCAAATTTCTGTCTGTGCGAGTCATCGTGTGACCATGGCAGATCCGAATTGGCGCAAGCGGTTGACTCCAGTTCTATCAGATGCCGTAACACTCGTCTCTACTCTCCTGGGCCCCGATTCGACGTTTCTGGAAACGTTGGCCCAAACGGACTGCCTCACCGAGGGCCAAAGCGACGAAATCAGCAGAATATGTGGCAGAGAAGGACAAACTCAGGCGGCTAGATACCTCTTCGGAATTCTTAGAAGACGCCCCAAGCCATACTTCGACATTTTCTGCGATCTATTGGGTAAGGTAGACCAAGGCGAACATCTCCGAAGGCTCCTTGTGCCAGGTTAAAATTGCAGCATAAGCGTCTTCTTTACGGTATATCTGCGGGTGTTTTTAGAACGCACTTCAGCCGCAAAGTCAGAAGAGCATCGTCCGCGAGAGAATGAAGATATCATGATGGTCTCCGGCTGGATTCGCCCCCAATCCTCCCAATTGTCCGACCCTCTGTTGCAGTCGCCCGTTCATCAACGCCGAAATATTGAGAGCAAAAACGAGTCTCAATCACCAGAGGGTAACCTTGATAGTGCATTGGGGGTAAAAGTCTTAGCTTGTGTGTTATGAAGGCGTTGCTGATAAGAAACCACCCGGGTCTGTGGACGGTATGATCATGTGAGATTTTCGCAAAGTTCTTCTCTTAGAGTTGTTCTGCAGGGTCTTCGTTTTTACGCAGTCGTGCCTTCAAATTGTTTTGCCTGCTTGTTTTTATTGCCGGTGTTTTTGCTGTTGGAAGCACTTATATATCTGTTCGCCTTCCTCCTGGTGGAGAAAGTGATTGATTTTTTAATTGAAATTATTTTTGTCTATGCTCTTGCTCTGTTGTTTTAGATGCTGCATCAAAATTGACAGGGGCTACAGTCTCCATGAATGATTTGATTCAAGCCATAGTTGAACATGGAGGAAAATGGCGGGAAATAGCGCTAGAACTTGGCTGGAGTTTCCAAGAAACACAAAATCTACATGCGGATTATCCAAGTTTCACTAGCAAGAACAGGCTCCAAAAGATACTTTCTGACTATCAGCTGAGCAAAGGAGACAGCGAATCATCTCGTCAGCAGCTCATCGACGTATGCTATAAGGTTAATATTGGAGGGGCTCTTAGAGATGCCCTGAACTTGAGGGAGTGATGTTTTAGAACGCTTATATACATTTTCTTTTTTGTCTTTGTATGTGAGCAGCTTTCTTTAAGAATAAGGCACTCTTCGCTGAATGGAATGGACGAGGAGAGCCTTGCAATGCTTTCACGAAATCAATTATCTGGGATCTGGTCTCTACAGCACTGGCATGGATCAATGAAATTTCTGCCATCTTTCCTGTATAATAGATAGGTCCTTTCACATCTTGTCCCCATGCCAATAGAAAAAGTATTTAACCTAGAGACTTACGTAGCTTTTGGTCAGCTCTCATGAGAACAATCCAATGCGCCCACCGAGGATTTTTCATATGTGTTGCTCTCACTGAAAAAAAGAACGAAGGATCCATGTCAGTTTTCTCCGCGGCGATTCAAGCGGCAGACGCGGTTGCGCCGTCCTAATCCTGTCACCTCTCTGTCGTTTCGAAACGATCTCGACAAGCGAACCGAAAGCATATCTCGTTCAACGAAGAAAACGCGAGCGTTATCCGGGTTTGCAGACACGCGGAGATTTTTTACGAGGCCACATTTGCCGTTGCTTCGATAAACGACGCTGAAGAACCACAATTTATTTTATACAATATGAAAAAAAAACACTGCATGCATTTGTTCGAAAACGTACAGTAGAAAATCCTATGTCATTTCGTCTTCCATTTCTTGAGCTCCTCTCCACCTACAAAAAAGAAAGATTAGACTCTGTCAAATAATCGCTTTACGTACCTTTTGGTTTGCGTCCATATTCGCGTTACCCAGGCTACACCAACGCGGAGGTTTGGACGCTTCGTAGCCCAGGGCAGCCACCGCAAAGCGATGGCCACCCGTTCCAAAAATTTAGGGCGAGTCACGACGTCCTCGGCCACCCCAGTCAGTACCCGCCTGGATGAGAGACGGCCCCTGTACCGTAGTCCCCCGGCGCGGTGGTACCAAACGCTTCGGTATGTCTTCCGCTGAGAAGAACCGGCGCTTGTTGAGGTGGAGAGCGGTTGACTACTGTTTGTAGGAGTCAACAGGAAAGGCAGTGCAATGCCCAAACCGAATTCTCCTGGACCAGATCATCGTTGGTCTAATCGTGCCTCTCGGGTGAGAAAAGTGCCGGCAACCAGGCCATTTAGAACACCCCCTCTAAACCGAGAAGTCGACAAAATACCGTGCGGAGGCAATCTCCCTCGGTTATCTCTTCGAGCCTTTGACGTTCGAAGTCTTCGGACGTTGGAGTCCGGTCGCCGTCGACTTCTTCAACAAGATCGTCCGTCGCCCGTCCATCGAATTTCTCGATGACCGTCCCGCTGCTGCTCGATACTGGCGCCGACGCTTCGCTGTTTGTCTGCAGCGCTTGAATGCGCAAATCCTTCTTCGCAAGGTAACGCTTCTCGTCCCGGGGTCTACGGTGGGTGATCGCTTGGGTCCTCATGACACTGACATTCGATTTTTCTCTAATTAATCTATTGACTCTATGCATGCATCCCCCTTCCCCTGTCTGTTCCCGTCCCCTTCAATATCTCTTTTCTGCTTTCTGTCTGTTCTTTCTTTTGTGTTTAACAGAATACAGCCGTATCCGCTCAGCCTAGCGCGGATCGTGCTTATTGGCAACAATAAGACCTCTGCGATCTTTATATCCAGTGCGTAAACCGAGGCCGAAGCCCCCCATCGCCCTGCCTACAGGCTCCGGCACGGTTTTACCCGTGGGCCACGCTGATCAAACGATTCAGGACTTGCCTTTTGTTGAAGCTCCCGAGCCAATCCGTCAAGGACGAGACGCAGAGATCCACGCCGCATCCACCCTCGGCCGCAACTGAAGGAAATCGGTGCGGCGTGACGCATTTGAGCGTCCCGCCGTGTCAGCAAACGCCATCATTGGCTCGTTGGAGATCACGTGGTTTAATCTTCGCGCGCCCATTGGTTCGTTTTGATGACGTAGTCTAACCGCAAGAACACGCACCAAGAGCAAAGATGGCGGAAGAAACTTCTTCGAACGATAACGCCTAATTTCTGCGGCGAACTTTAGGCCAAGCAAACGTCGCGTAGCAGTTTCGCTACTGTGAATTTTCGTAGCCACGTTATGAAGACGAAGATCGTAGAGAAAGCCTTTTTTCGAACTTGAGAGCCAGAACGGGCAAAGGAACTGCTCGCTCGGCGAGCCGACGGAATCGTCATGGAATTCAAGCGCTTTAGAGTAAATCGTTCGCTCTAAATCGACTTCGTTGAGCCGAAATTCTCGCAGATCGAAGTATGATCGAACACGAGAGAAAATGCCGAGTCCATGAAGGCACGACGTAAAGACGTTTCGGTAAGCTGAGAAGATTATGGCTAAAGACTGTGAAGGGGGGCCCCCAATGGGAGAAAAAGTACCAATGTGTGCTAAGCTAATTTTTTTTGTTTGTTGTTTTAGATGCTGAAAACGGAAAGGTGCTACAGTTTCTATGAATGATTTGATTTGGATAAGGATGTGAAAAATGGCAGGACATTGCATTGGATTTACGGATTTATTCCATTTGAAAAAGCAAGGAGAGGCTCCGGAAGACGCTATTTGAGAAAGGAGACAACGAATCATCTCGTGAGCAGTCCTGGGGCGGGTACGTGGGAGCCGTCTCATCCAGAGCCCTATAATTGTAATCTTATTATAGGGCTCTTTTGTCTCATCGACAAATGCACGTGATTGCGGTCTTTTGGGAAAGAATATGGCCACTCGAAATGCCTCTCGACCTCGAAAAGTCCTTAGAGAAAGCGTCGACTTGCTTGTTTTAACCGTGACGGAGACTGAGTGGATTGCAGCAAAAAAGGTGATCGAAAACGAGACAGGCAAAATGGAACCAGTGGACTGTCACTTTAAAAGCACCGAGAAGAAGAGGATCTTCGCCGTTGACTACGTCGAATGGGGCGGCTTTTTCAGTGAAGAACGCGGTCCCGCGAAGATCGTCTTAGCAAGCGTCTCGGGGATGGGGAGCGAAGAGACGTCTGGAGCAGTGGCAAGTATCTCGAAGACGACGCTCAATCCGTCTGTAATCGCTATGGTGGGAATGTGCGCTGGGGACGAGCACAAAGTCCGTCTCGGAGACGTTCTCGTGCCGTTTAAAATAGCAAAGGCTTCTGGAAAAGAAACCAAGGGAAAATTCAATGCAGAGGCTGAATATTCCGAAATAAGTAGGGAACTGAAGAACCCAATTAGTAGCGAGGTGACCAGAAAGAGTTTCGATTGGCAGCAATTCATCCCCAAGAACATGATGTCGACGCCGTCGCCTATTTGCCTCCATGATTTCATCCTGTCAAAAGTAGGACACAGTCCTGGATTTGCCTTGATTTGATTGACATTTGTTTTGGTATAGATACCGTCGTCTGAGGCTCGCACAGCAACAACGCTTGCTGCAATCCGCGAAACAATGAAGGAAGAAAAACCTGAATGGGTCAAATGTGAATTGATCAAAGATTCCACCCTGGAAGAGGTGGTAAAGATTCTGTTGACGGAAGAAAAGTTTGCTACCAGTTCAGACGGCGAAGGGCTTCTCAAACGTACCATCGAAGGAGACAAGTACGTTAAAGACAAATCAAACGGAAGACAGACTAAGTTTCCAGAAGATCCTGATCCTGTTGGTCGAAAAGAGCCAGTCGCTAGTGGCCAAACAGTCAGTTTGGTTATTAATTTTCCGAGGCTCAGAGAAGAATTGGCGCAGAGAAAGCTTGTTGGGTATGAAATGGAGGGCTATTCGTTTCTGTGGAACGCAAGCGAGCACCTACCTAATGCTCTACGTCTCTTTGTCAAAGGCGTCTCTGATCTTGGCACGCCTCAGTCTAAAGTGGATTACTATCAGGAGTACTGTGCAGCTTCTGCAATGGCCTTTGTTTGGCACTTGCTTAAAGATCGAGATGCCTTCTTTCGATCTCCAAGTACGTACGCAGTGAAGCACGCGAGCGGAAAATATAGTCTCTATTTATGTTGCAGCTGAAAGCAAAAAGAGCAAGAATGAAACGGATTTTGATTTTCCAATTCCATTTCAGCAGTCAATGCCACGAGAAGACGACGTTTCGGGTAAGTTTGACCGAGGAGAAGCTCGCTGTGGGGCATCAAGTGCACAGACGTTTTGGGATACTGTAATTGTAACGACATAGAAAGCTAATGCTTTTTGCCTGCAGGTCCTCGTGGGCGTGGCAAAGGAGAAGGAGATAGCGGTGCATCAAGACGTCGTGAGGAGGATGACTATCTCGATAAGGCAGTCACTTACAAGGAAAGAGTACACGCAGCGAAACGGATTCAACATTGTTGGAAACCAATTGCAAGAATTTTGGATCCGAAGCCGTTTGAAGATTACCAAATTGCTTCGTTTGAGCAGAACTTCAAGGGAGATATTCTCGAACAAGCTCAGAAGATGCTGGACTATTGGGCAAATGACTGTCACCTAGGAGCCACTCGAAGGTGTCTTATTAGAGCAATGGAAAAGAACGGCCTTACCAAGGCTGTTGCTCAAGTTTTTCCAGGTAACTTTATTGTAAGTGATGCGGGGGATAAGACTCTATTAGCGATTCTTCAGAATACGAAAAACTTATGCAATGAGGCTGAAATCAGGGGCGCTCTTAGATACAAACGTCAGGGAGTGATTTTTTTACAACGCTTTTTAGTTTTACCCTTTTTTACGTGATATGCTAGGTTGGCTTTCTTCAAAAATGTGTACCCCTCGCTGAATAAAATGTCGTAGACGGACGAGTCAAGGACAGAATGGGCACTATACTTAGCTGCAGTGAGAACGTAGGGTGTATAAAACATTCACCAATTATACGAAAAGGACTAGTACGTGAAACGAGAGTCACTGAAAAAAAGGTACAATACACCAAAAAACTAAAAAGAGAAAAGTCAAAAATTCGTTAGGTGAGACTATCCTTTTCAATCTCGTCAAACATCGTCTCAACAGCTCCTCCAATTCCAGCATTTTTACACGCACGGAACAAGGAGTCTATTGTGGCCTCACCCTCTTTCTCCGCTTTCCACTGCCACAATATCTCGCTCAAGACATCCGATGAGGAGACGGTGGCACTACCAGCCATCACAGCAATTTGTGACGGAGACATACTAAACAGCTCACAACAAATCTCAACGTATTTGTGAGAGGCAACAGTAACCATTGCATCAATAATATGTTTCAGCGGATTTTGATCGGCGACGCTGGCTTCGTTCATCTTCTGTTCGACGCCTCCCCAAACTCGAGCATTCTTAGACGCCTTGATCAATTTTTCTTTTGCTTTTTCCGGAACGCTTTTGTGACGATCCACGTAATTTTCCAACAGTGTTTTGAATTTTTGGCTATTGGTGAGGGGCTGCGGCGTCGGGAGAGCTCGATTTCTCACCTCGACTTCAACGTCATTCACTCTTCGCACACTTCCCAGCAGTTCAACTCCAATTGTGAACGACTTCGAGCCGAAATCGCGACTAAGTTCTCCAATTACCTTTTGATTCACTTCCAGTTCGGACCAGCGAGCCTAAGAACAATCTGATTAGCACCGCGAAGTGACAAACGTGTTACATAGCACCTTTTTCGCCATATACATCTGTCTGGAGGAATTTAGGCCTACGTCATCGGCGTCGCTCATGCGCGTGGAGGATTCGCTTGCGTCAGATCACATTGGGGCGATGTTTGCGCTTCTTTTCGAGGACGATGACGCTTCGAGTGGTGATAAAGCGTCTCAAAATCGCGCCATAAGTCCTCGGGGAAGCTCGAATCTGAGCGGTTTAGACAATCTGGGAGCGACGTGCTATCTAAACGCTCTCCTACAGACTCTACACTACACGCCCGAGTTCCGAGGCAAGGACAGACGCTCGAGAATACCTCAAGAGCTCCGCAGCTATAGATTCTATCGATCTAGACAGCCTATTCCGCCTAGAACAGCAGGAACTCGATTCCAAAGCGACACAAGTACGATCGATCTCATAAAAATTTGACGTCAACTGCGATTGTGACGTCATATTTTGACTGTCGATTTTTTCATAGGCGAGAAAAATTCCTATAGAACTCCAGCGTCTTTTCTCGCGTCTTCTTCTGCTCAATCGACGTAGCTGTTCCACTGAATCATTAACAGATAGCTTTGGATGGACGTCTAAGGAGGTTTGATTGCGGAAAGTGAGTGTGTGACCTGAGACATTCTTCGTTTCCAGGAGCTTCAACAGCACGACGTTCAAGAATTAAATCGAATTCTTTTCTCTGCTATTGAATCGTCGCTCGTTGGAACGTCGGGTGAAAAAATCGTCGGCTCGTTGTATCGCGGAAGTCTAGTCAATCAGGTAGTCATGGAAACAAAAAATTCATCAAAGTCAATATCTTTTTTTAGATTACTTGCAACGTATGTGGCAGAGTCAGTGAACGAGAGGTAATGAAAAAAAGTAAATAAGATGACGTAGTATTGAGAAAAATATATAGGAAGACTTTATGGATCTTCCTATTCCCGTTGGCGCCGCGTCTAGCCTCCAACAAAGCCTCAGTCAACTCTTCATCAACGTTGAACTCATGGACGGCACGAATCAGTACTACTGTGACGGGTACCGTCGAAAAGTAGACGCAACCAAAGGATGCTGACTCAAGACCATGCCCAACATCCTGGCATTCACTCTGCTGTACTTTTTTCTTCGTGCAGAAAGAAGGCAACGGTGACCAAATTTTGAGAAAGCTGTGAAAGTGAAAGAAGTTTGTCTGGGAAAGAATTTCCAGGCGAAATGGCGAAAAATTGCGCAAAAGCTCAGATGGACTCTTGAAGAAACCGAATTTATATAGAAGAAATATCTCCACTGGCGTGACCTCTGATCTATACCGTAAGAAGAACGATAACGGCTATGAGTCTCTTCAGCAGCTGATTGACGTTTGCTAAGAGATTTGAACCGAAGAAAAACTTGAAGTGAGGCGCGAGTTCCAGTAAGTAAAAAAATCATACGGGAGTCCTCTTCATTTTTCTCATGGGAGATCGAAAGTGGAACGAGAGAGTCACGCCGGTGCTATCGACCGCCATAACCTATGCCTCAAACCTCTTGGGTCCCAATTCAACGTTCCTAGAGAAATTGGTGGAGACAGAGTGTCTTTCACCGCCCCAAAGTGAAGAAATCGGTCGGACTGTGGACAAAGAAGGCAAAACGGAGGCAGCCAAACGTCTTTTTGAAACTCTGAGGAAGCGTCCTGATGCGTACTTTAACACTTTCGTTGGCGCTCTTCAAGAGATAGAGCAAGGTGGAGATCTCCGTCATCTTCTCCTAACAGGTGGGAATATGGGCACTTAGCTGAAGTTAAGTGCACGGGATGCGTTTTTGGCGTACCGTAATTGTAGCTAGGACCTTTTTTGTTTTGTTGTGCAGGCGCTCGTAGGCGTGCCAAAGGAGAACGTGATCGCGGTATGCAATGATTTACGAAGGGGGTGTTTTTGTACGCTCTTTGTTAGAACGCAGTGAAGAGGAAGAGGCCAAACATCATGGAACCGTGAAACCCATTAGTATAAATAAGTTTATGAAGAAACGTTGTGTCTACTGCCGTCTCATAGAGGCTCAAAACTTCTTAACCCTTTATGTTACTTTAGTGCAGATTTCTGTTATTAAGATTTTGATCCGAAATTTCGCCATTTGTTTAAAAGTGTAAAAGAGGGTGTTTATAGAAGCCAATAAACGTCTTCTACATTTTGTATTGTAAAAACTTCGAAAAAAAAAACATCATAGCTTAGGCTCCACCCAAGAAAACACGGTTACATCGAGAGAGACGTACCAAAACCTGTTATTACTTGATCGCAACTGCTGCAAACGTAAGCAAACTGCTTGCTATTGACGCGGCGTGCGATTCGGCTGTGTTTCATGCGAAAATAGCCAGCGCAGCGCCTTTTTTGGCTCCCGGTCTCTAGACATACGGACTCTTCAATTACGTCAAGACTACACCCACTTTTAAAACAGAGCTTTTCCATACATATCGCGAGTTTTTCGAAAAAAAATTTGAGTTTTTTAGCCCCTTCGAATGTTTCGGCGGCCTAAAATCAACCGAAACGGCTAAAAAAGCGGAAAAACGACCTACACAACGCACGCTAAGGGTGTATACAGGTCTCCTGGTAACAGCACGGGCATTTAGAACGTTTTCGCGGGGCTTTATTTCGAATAAAAGTGAGCATGCGCATAATGTACAGAAATCTGCACTAAAGTATTTGTGTGGGAAAACAATGACGTTATTCTTAAAGGGTTAATTCAGTTTTGGCGCAGTCATCCTTTTGCATTGTGTGCTATTCTTTTTATTATTGTCAGTGCTTCAGGCGTTTCTATTTACTTTCGAGCGAAACCTGGTGAGTGGGGAATGAGTATGGCAGTTGTTTTTTCATGCTTTGCTTAAATATGTCTGCTTTAGTTGCTCCATCAAGACCAACAGGTGCTAATGTCTCTATGAACGTCTTGGTTGAAGCTATTATGGAAATTGGAGAGAAAAAGTGGCTACAAATCTCAATGGAAATTGGATTTTCTTTTAGTGCAGGAGGGCCAGCTGGAGGACTAGGGGGACCTAGGCAGAGACTCAACTCAAAGAAACGACTGGAAAGAATACTGTCTGCCTTTCAGCGGCAAGAAGGAGACAGTGAAACGACTCGTCAACGGCTCATAGATGCTTGCTATAATGTCGGAATAGGGAAAGACCTTGAAAAGGCTTTAGTAGTGTAAGTCATAGGCCAGAAATTTCAGGTATTGGTTACGAAGAACTAACCGGGGTTGTGCAGAATGGTTATTAATAATAGCGACTACTGACTTGGACTTGTCTTCATTTCAAAGGGTATGTGAAGTGAATAAACAATCATTGTTGGAACAAAAATACAAATATCTTAGAGGTTGTCGGTTTTGACATTGTTTGGTGAGGGCGTCACAGGGAGAGTTCGATTTTTCACTAAGTGTTCGAAATGCCTCTTGATCTATTTCCAGCTGAGAACAATCCGATTAGCAGTGCGAGGTGATTCGCACGCACCTTTCCTCAAAGGAATCTAATTTACATATACGGCCATACGGGCCCGCGGTATGGGAGATCGAAAGTGGGACGAGAGGTTGACGCCGGTGTTGTCCGCCGCTACAACCTTCGCCTCAAATCTCTTGAGCCCCGATTCGACGATTCTGGAGAAGTTGGTCGAGGCGGAGTGTCTTTCGACAAGCCAAAGCGAAGAAATCGGGCGGATTGCGGATAAAGAGGGCAAAACGCAGGCAGCCAAACGTCTTTTTGCAATTCTGAGGAAACGTCCTGCTCCGTACTTTGACACTTTCGTCGATGTTCTTCGAGAGATAGAGCAAGGCGGAGATCTCTGTCGTCTTCTAACAGGTGAACACTTAGAGGGACTTCATATGTTATTTCTGTATACTCTTTTGAAGAGGAATTGGTGACTGAACATAGTGGTGCATCTAATGTGTCATTCACTGGAATTCATCAACGTCTTAGAAGTGTCAGTGAGCCTGTTGGTGGAAAATGCGTTTCGACTGAAAGAGTGAAACCAAATAGTATAAATACATTTATAAAGGAATGTTGTGTCTACAGCTATTTTATAGAGGCTCGAAACTTCCTAATTCAGTTTTGGCACAGTCATCCTTTTGCATTGTGCGCTATTCTTTTTGTTATTGCCAGCGCTTCAGGCATTTCTATTTACATTCAAATGAAACCTGGTGAGTGGGGAATAAGTTTCTCATGCTTTGCTTAAATATTTCTGCTTTAGTTGCTACATCAAGACTAACAGGTGCTGGCGTCTCTATGGAAGTCTTGGTCCAAGCTATTCTCGGTCTGAAGATTGGGGAAACAGAGTGGCTAGAAATCTCAACGGACATTATAATGCGTTTAAAAAGTCCTGCTGCTGGTGGGCCTCTGAGTACATTTGAAGGAGAAGAGGAGGAGGAGGAGGAGGAGGAGGAGGAGGAGGAGGAGGAAGAAGAAGAAGACGCAAAGAGATTGCTGCTGTCTGCCTTTCAACAGATTGAAGGAGACAGTGAAACGACTCGTCAATGGCTCATAGATATTTGCTACAAATATGGATTAGGGAAAGACCTTGAAAAGGCTTTAGCAGTGTAAGTCATTTATGGGGAAGGGGAGGATTACGACAGGGCCAGAAATGTCAAATGTTGGTTGCAAGGGATCTCAATTTATATTAAACCAGACAGGGGTTTTAAACTATTCCATAATAGCGAGTAGCAAAAAATATAAATATTTTAGAGGGTCACCTGCTTGAGGGTCTTCCTAATTGGCCTAGCGTATGATGGCGCTTCTAACGACGAAAATGTCTCAAAATCGCGCGAAAAGTCCTCCTCTACAGCGAGGAAGTTCAAACCTGAGCGGTTTAGACAATCTGGAAGTGACGTGCTATCTAAATGTTCTCCTACAGACTCTACACTACACGCCCGAGTTTTGAGGCAAAGAAAAACGCTCACAAATATCCATAAAGCTCGGTAACTATAGATTCTATTGATCTAGACAGCCTATTCCGCCTACAACGGCAGGAACTGGATTCCAAAGCGAAGTACGATCTCATGTACCTATATGCTCTCTATTTACATTTTGACATCTACTGCGATTATAAAGTCATAATTTTAACTGTTGATTTTTCATGAAGGTAGGCGAGAAAAACTCCTATTGAATTCCAACGTTCTTCTTCTGCTGAATCAACGTAGCTGTTCTACTGAACTATTGACAGATAGCTTTGGATGGACGTCCAAGAAGGTTTGAGTAGAAAAAGGGAATGTGTCCAATGAGGCATTCTTTGTTCTAGGAGCTTCAACAGCACGACGTTCAGGAGTTGAATCGGATTCTTTTCTCTACTATTCAGTCGTCGCTCGTTGGAACGTTGGGAGAGAAAAATCGTCGGCTTGTATTGCGGAAGTCCAGTCACTCAGGTAGTCATGAAAACAGAATAGAGAAATTTAGCAAAGTCAATATTTTATATATTACTTGCAACGTGTGTGGCAGAGTCAGTGAACGAGAGGTAATTAAATAAGATGACCTAGTAGTGAAGAAATATCTAGGAAGATTTCATGGATCTTCCTATTCCCGTTGGCGCTGCAATTGCGCCTACATGTTATTCTACCGAAGAAAGACGGTAAAAAGACAAGAGAAAGGGTACGCGCCTAGAGGCTGCCTGCAAACAAGACGGGTTGCGGAACGCAGACCGCGAACTCTGAGAGACTTTTAGTAACGTTTTTATCTGTCTGACAGATGCGGCGCATTGCAAACATACGGGTACCTACAGGGTCTGCATTCTTCATGGCTCTCGCGTTTTCCTTTCGCAGGGCAGATCCGAATTGGAGCAAAAAGTTGACTCCGGTTCTGTCGGAAGCCAGAAGACTCGTTTCTACTCTCCTGGGCCTCGATTCGACGTTTCTGAAAATGTTGGCCGAAACGAAATGCCTCACCGAGTGCCAAACCGACGAAATCAGCAGAATATGTAGCGGGGAGGGAAAAACTGAAGCGACTAAAAGACTCTTCAAATTTCTTACAATACGCCCCACTCCATACTTCGACACTTTCTGCAATGTTTTGGGTGAGGTACACCACGGAGAAGCTCTTCGATCTCTTCTTTTGAAAGGTTGAAATTGCAGCATAGCCTTCTTCTTTACCATATATGCGGGTGTTTTCAGGAACCGTAGCCGCGACGTCAGGGGGAGGTCGTTCCCACGATTATCTGGATAAGGAAGCCACCAAGGACGAAAGAATAAAAACAGCGAAACTGATTCGATCCTGTTGGCGACGATTTGCAAGAACGTTGGGACCGAAACCGTTTGAAGAACACGAGCTTGATGGTTTCAAGGAAAAGAAAGATCAAGCTCAGGCGATGCTTGACTCTTGGGCGAGCAAGCACGGCAAGAGAGCTACTCGAAGATGTCTTCTTGTAGCAGTGGAAAGCTTAGGCTTTGTGTCTCATGCTGCTGCACTTTTTTCAGGTAACTTTTGTAACTGACGGGGAGTAATGATGCGTGAACTTCTATACGTCTAGTCAGGAAAGATGCCCTTCGCCCCTCCGTCTCTCCATCTGTACGTCAACGCCAAAAAAATGGATCTGAATTACCAGAAGGTAACCTTGATAGTGCACGGTGAAAGACTTCTTAGTTTGTGTGTTGTAAAGACATTTCTGATAAGAAAACACCTAGACCTGTGGACGGTATAACCATATGAGATTTTCACAGAGTTGTTCTCTTAGAGTTGTTCTGTAGGGTCTTCAGTTTTACGCAGCCGTGCCTTCAAATTGCACCTGCTTATTGGTGTTGTTTTTGCCGTTGGAGGCATAGTATATGTTTGCCTTCTTCCCGGAGAAGAAGGTAATTGATTCTTAATTTAAATTATTCTTTGTCTATGCTCTTGCTCTTAGGCAGTGGAAAGACAATTGCTTCAAAAAATTCAAGTACAATAAAACGTGACGGCGTGATCTGGTTCAATTTTTGTCTGTTGTTTTAGATGCTGTATCGGAATTGACAGGTGCTGCAGTCTCCATGAATGAATTGGTTTCAGTCATAGTTCAAGATGGACAACTAAATTGGCGAGATATCGCGCTGAAACTCGGCTGGAAATTTGAAAAAACACGAGTCCTTGAAAATGATCATCCCTATTGGACTAGCAAGGAGAAGCTCCAGGATATACTATCTGACTATGAGCGGAGCAAAGGAGACAACGAAACATCTCGTCAGCGGCTGATCGATGCGTGCAATGAGGTTGGAATTGGGGGCACTCTTAGAGACGCTTTGAACGTCAGGAAGTGACGTTTTAGAACGCTTATATACATTCTCAGTTTTTTTCTCCCTTTTTTTATATACTAGTCTGGCTGTTTAAATATAGGCTGAATAAAATGTCGCGGACGGAGAGCTGCAGTGAGAACGAAGGGTGAGATCCCTGCATTTTGAATCGAATTACGTCATCGGCGTTCGCTCATGCGCGTAGCGCTTGCGTCAGACTGGGGCGATGTTTGCGCTTCTTTTCGAGGACGATGACACTTCGAGTGGTGATAAAGCGTCTCAAAATCGTGCCACAAGTCCTCCTCTACCGCGGGGAAGCTCGAATCTGAGCGGTTTGGACAATCTGGGAGCGACGTGCTATCTAAACGCTCTCCTACAGACTCTACACTACACGCCCGAGTTCCGAGGCAAGGACAAACGCTCGCGAATACCTCAAAAATTCCGCAGCTATAGATTCTATCGATCTAGACAGCCTATTCCGCCTAGAACAGCAGGAACTCGATTCCAAAGCGACACAAGTACGATCGATCTCATAAAATTTGACGTCAACTGTGATCGTGACGTCATATTTTTTAACTCTCGATTTTTTCATAGGCGAGAAAAATTCCTATTGAACTCCAGCGTCTTTTCTCGCGTCTTCTTCTGCTCAATCAACGTAGCTGTTCCACTGAATCATTAACAGATAGCTTTGGGTGGACGTCTAAGGAGGTTTGAGTGCGGAAAGTGAGCGTGTGGCCAATAAGACATTCTTTGTTTCCAGGAGCTTCAACAGCACGATGTTCAAGAATTGAATCGAATTCTTTTCTCTGCTATTGAATCGTCGCTCGTTGGAACGTCGGGAGAAAAAATCGTCGGCTCGTTGTATCGCGGAAGTCTTGTCAATCAGGTAGTCATGGAAACAAAAATTCATCAAAGTCAATATCTTTTTTTAGATTACTTGCAACGTATGTGGCAGAGTCAGTGAACGAGAGGTAACGAAAAAAGTAAATAAGATGACGTAGTATTGAGAAAAATATACAGGAAGACTTCATGGATCTTCCCATTCCCGTTGGCGCCGCGTCTAGCCTCCAACAGGGCCTTGGTCAACTCTTTATTGACGTTGAGCTCATGGACGGCACGAATCAGTACTACTGCGACGGGTGCCGTCGAAAAGTCGATGCAACTAAAGGATGCCGACTCAAGACCGTACCTGATATTCTGGCATTCGCTTTGCTGCGTTTTCAGTATGATTTCCGCAAGGGAGAACGCTATAAAGTGAGAACTAAGCAGTCGGGTAAAATTGATCAAGATTTTTTTCCTTTCAGGTAGTAAGTAGACACTCCTTTCCTATTGAATTGGATATGAATCCATATTGTGATGGGGTAAGGAAACAAAAGCTTATACAGTTCTCATTACGTGGATTTTTTATAGGACGAATCTATAGAAAATAATGTATATGAGCTCTACTCAGTAGTTGTACATAGGTAAGACGTAAAAAAAAGCGAAAAAGAACAAGACTCCCTATGGATATCTTAGGGGTAGTACTCACGGGGGTCATTACTTTGCCTATATTCGAGATGTTGATTGTCTTGGCACGTGGACGCACCCGGTTTGATTGGGCCAGCGTTTAGGTTTTGCCTACCTTATGTGGTTTTATAGGACGATGTTGACGTTGAAGTGGTGACTACGTCACCGTCTGGAAAAGTCGACGTTATTGATTATAATTCACCTATTGATTTGATGAAATCGTTGGTGGAGCAGCAGGGCGGAGGTCCCGTCAAAATCGATCGTTTGTGCAAGGTAAGGAAAGAAAAAAAGATAGATAGGGATAGGGAGGGAAAAAAAATTAAACTTCTCATATAGGCACTTCAAGAACAAACGGGCGTCTCGTGGAACAAGCAATTTAAGAAAATCTACGGACCCGTTCTAAAGGTACAGAGAGAAGAATTCCCTCGCAGGAGTTCACCTCTAAAAAAGAATTTTTTCCCCCTAGTTTTTCAGACAGACGACCGACGTTTTCGTCGTCGAAGAGAACGGCATGATATCTCTCAAACCGGAACTAGAAACGAGCTCAGAAAAACCCGCTAAGAAAGCCGAAGTGGCAGCCTCTCCTCCTCCGCCTCGAGGACAGCGCTGGTTCTCCTTCGACGACTCGCGAATTCGTCCCATAACCCTAAAGACAATCGAGTCGGCCTATCAAGGCAAAGAGAGCGCCTACATGTTATTCTACCGAAGAAAGACGTTGAAAAGACGAGAGGAAGGTAAGAGGGTAGCGAGAATAGGCGACGCGCATCTCCTTAGCGGTGTGGTCTCATAACTAAAAAGGCCTAGAGGCTGTATCGCAGCAACGAGGTTTCGCATGTTTATAGTCTCGCCATCCGATGGAGTTCCCCATTACCTTATCAAAGAAGTGACCGAAGCAAACGGGCTTCTTCGCGTTCAAAGGTGAAAAACGCCGGCGGGACGGGATCTCGAACCTACGGCTTCTTTCCCTCCTTTTAGAGAACAATACGAGATGACCCTAAATGCTGTGACCCTGCACGTGCATCTGAGTACGATGTACACGTACGCAAACGACGCATTAATACCCAAACAGGTACGCAATGGAACCCCCTTGAGATACACGCCTAAGAAAACGCGTCCCTTAGGCGAATAGCGCTGCCTTTGATCTGACAATCGACAGACGAAAACGCTTAGGAGACCTCAAAGAGGAAATCTCGAAAGTATTAGAGAGAAAAAGTTAGGCAATCACGTTGGGTTATTGTTGTTGCGGTTCCGCGCAGCTCGTCGGGCTGGAACGCGCCGATCCGTATCTCCTCCACAAGGCGAAACTCGTGCCCGCGGGCCTGCACTTGCACGAGCCTCTCACGCGTGAGAACCACTACATGTATATGTGCGTGGTTGCATTTTCTTTCCCGCAGGGGATGATGACATCTCCATCGATGAATGCGATCTTACGACTGGATCTCTATTGTTTGCCTGGGTCGACGGCGTCGATTCTGCCGTTCGATTTGGCTCCCATTGCGAGCCTCTTCTCTTGACAATGCGATATGCGACTTTGGGGAAGGATGACGTCGTGAGCGAAACCGAAGTGACGTGCGGGAAAGATCGACCGCTAAGCCACTTCAAAGTGAGAGGAGAATTCAATCAATGTATTACGTAAATCCTGGCAATGAATACGCAGGATTTGGCGAGTCGTTTGACATGCATAGAGCGCGACCATCTGCGCATTACGCACATTCAGCCCGGTAGGAACGCGCGGAATTTTCCCCCAATGGGCCACGCGATTAAATTGCACGTATTAGCGAAGGGTCGAGTGCCGCCTAAGGCCATAGAGCTCGGAGCGGAGAAGGTGAGAGAGCGATAAACGCAATTTATTCACCCGCAACTCGTTAGGGGTCTTTTCTTCTCAAGGACGATTTAACCTTGGCTGGGTTGGGCTTAGTTGACGGAGACAAGGTGACGGTCGAGACGAGATCATCGTCATTAGGGTGGGTGATTGGCGGAAATCGATTGCCTGGAAAAAAAACCTAGGGTCATGGTTTATTTTAGTGGGGAGAAGAGGAACGGTTTAGGCGGCGGTCTTGCGGCGGCGGAGGCGGCTAGACAAAACCGATTAATGTCGTTTGTCGTAGAAAATCGATGCATCGTAAGTCGAATCGTCGACGCCGAGTGAAATTAAATATTGGGGGAGCCTTTTTGAGGTTTTGAATGACGGTGAACAGGTGTGGCCAGTAGTGCCAGTGACCATTGATAGAGAAGAGGTACAGTACACACAAATAAAAAAAAGTTTATAAGAAACCTCGTTTTTTCTAGAGTATTCTCTTTTTGAAATCGTCTATTTTGAATGCTATTGGAGACATCGACGAGGGGCTAGACTCTGTGAGACTTAGAATTGATGATGAACACACTGGGCTTGGTCCACCAGGTAAGCCAGGCTCTCCTTATTTGCTTTTTCTATGGTCGTTTTAGTGCGGGACTATATGAGTGTTGGTGAGCTTGGTTGGAGTCAGGGTCAGCGTCTCGTTATTGAACGAGGGAAGGCTCCTACGTCGAATGAAGTACGAAAAAAAAATCGGATTTTTTTCAGTCTTAATTATGTTTAGGTTTGTTTGAGCGTTTTGTTGAATATTGGAGGATCGTCGCTAGCGTCTGAAGACTTTGTACTTGATAGGAGTCTTTGCGTGGGGAAAGTAGGTTTTGAGGCATTTCTAAATGACTTCAACGTAGATTGGAATTTAGTTATTGACCTTGGCTACCGATCGTTTTAATTTATCTGGTAAGAAAACCTTTTGACGTGGATGTTTCATAGATACATTCCGTAGGCCAAGAGTGGCATCTATGTCGTACGAATTGGTGTGGCGAAGAGACGGGCCCCTTAGACGACGAGGTTATGATTAATATTCGTTTTATTTTGCATCTCATGACTGTTTCCTTAGCATAACTCCTTAGAGGATGAGAAACTAAAAGACGGTGACACTCTACTTCTACGAGAAGGATCTCTACCACCCAAAGTGAGTCCACACTAAAAATTAATCAAACTAGGACTATGTTCGTTTCTAATCTAAGGGCTATATACGATTGCTTATTTATCTCGACGAAGAATCCGCGTCTACGAGACCCGAATCATCGACTAATCCTCTTCAGTGGATCACGGGGAATTTTCAAGGTATGATGAAGTCACTGGCGGAAAATCTCGGCGTCAGTCGTCCTGAAACTGAGACGAAGGGAGAGCCAACGTTATCGTCAGATAGTCAAGAGGTTCATGCACGCACATCGTACTAATTTCACTGCGCAAACGATCTCGCTAGACCTGCAATGCTCGATTTATTCCTCTCGGGGATGTCGAGATTTCTAAACAGGCGACGCTTTCTGATTTGAAGGCTCATGTGCTGACGCTTCCATTGGTGCGTTCGTCATTTTTGCTCTATGTTTGTTTACCTTGGGGGGTGTTTTTATTATAGCTTGATAGCCACGTTATCCCCACTCTGAATTTCTTGCGTTTGCGCCAGCTGGATGATGACCAAGAGCTGGGGAGAGTGCTTAGGCGAATGGATCAGAGTCTCAGGTAATTTCCTTTAGTAATAGTCTCTATAATAAACGTCAATTTAATTTTTAAAAGCCGTCTGAAAGTCACTTCTTCAACTAAACTCTGCCTCACAATTCTAAATCGCGAGGAAATTCTCAGGTAGAGTATAAAATGAGAAGCCTCTTTTTCTCGTCAAAGAGAGATAATATACTCACTAAAGAGATAAACAGAGAGAGAGAAGGGCTTCGATTCTCTTCTCGCGTTAAGTGTCGTTTTAGTCAGTCGGCGATCGTGTTAACCGTTCGACTAAGACTTCCAGAGAAACGAGAATATGGGCCTCCAATTGAGGTACGTTATCTCCACAGATCAAAGGTGAATTTTGATTTTTTTTGATTTTTTTCTTAGGTTATTTTTGATACTTCGGAGAGTCCGACTCCGACTGCTTTGAGAAAATTTCTCTCCGAGACGCTGGAACTGCCTTTGGATCGTCTCGTCGTCGCCAAACACTTTCCGAATAAATTTGAGTGGGCCGTCATACGAGCCTCTCCAACGCAAGTAAAATCATACCTATAAATAATGTGTTTTGTAGGAATTTTTTCCTCCAAGGAGACAAAGGTGAAAGGAAAGAAAAAAGGCGGCCAGGCGAAGAAAAGAATCAATCTCCGTCAATCGCCTTATTTTTTAAAAGACGGCGACGTCATCGGAATTCAGGTGAGAACCTGGTGGCGATGGCGACGAGTGAGACCACGTGGGTGGCGCTGTTTAGCTCGTCGACGATCGCTCTCGCGACGTCGATTTCTCCACGCCGAGTGACGACGTTGGTAAGGCGACGCTCCGGGCTCTCGAGGAAGAGAAACGGCAACGGTAAGAACGGCGATTGAGCGCTCTGTTTCTGTTTACGCAAGCAACTGTTTCTAGGAGGAGGCAGCGGAGTGGGGCGGGGGATGGGACGAATCGTCGCGCTCCGGAAGTCGGGATCAAGATTTTTGTACCGGACTACGGGACGGCGGGAGACCAGAGCTAAAGGTTAGATAGATGAGGTGGAAACGCGATGGTCCATTTTGGAGCTGGACGAGATTTATTTGCGCGAATCCGAGTAGAGGCTAATTTGAGTTTCCGCGCGGGGGAGAAAAGAGTAAAGGCGTCAGGAACACACACTTTGATGATTTGGGAAAGGGACTTACACACCTCGCCCAAGTAACGTCAAAACCGGGGATAAATAGATAAATAGGTAGCTAGCACCTTTTTTTTGACGTGAGCCTTTTTTTCCCGTCGCGCACGATTTTTATTGTGGGCAGCAGTACGGTGTGGTCGTGCAAGCCCGTTCCTGTTCTCGTGATGACCCTTATTTGGTTGGTGGGACGCGCCACTATCGCGACTCTCCCACGAATTGTGGCTATTAGGCGTCGTGCACGAACCGTTTGAGCGTTCGAGAGGATTAGGAAAATCGAGAGTCCCTCTGCACGTTATTGAACGTGCACACCTAAACGACGTTTTAACGAGTTGATTTTTACGCGCGACGACGACGTCGTGCGTCTCGCGCACGTGAAACGGATTGTGCTGTTCACGTGAGCCGACTTGTTGCCGTCAGTGTGGGCCGTGAGAAGTCGCCCCTCCACTCCCACTCTGGGCCTCACGCACGATCAGAAAAGAGCTTACTTCAGACTTAATATAACCGTCGTTGCTCAACGAGACCACACACTCATCTCATCGACGTTGACGGCAACATGACGCAAACTCTCTACGTTGGAAATCTCGCGCCCGAGACGAGCGAGGAGGGGCTCGAGCTCCTCTTCGCCAAGTACGGCAACGTCGTCGACATAACGATGAAGGGAGCGTACGCTTTCGTCGTCTACGAAACGATCGAAGACGGCGAGCGAGCAATTAGTTGTCTGAACGGTAAAACGGCGGATCACATGGGCCAAAGCCCGCCACGAAGAAACGTTGTCGTCTCAACTTCAAATATTAAACTCTCTCTTATTTTTTTAGGTCTTGAAACTGGAGATTCGGTTCTGATCGTTCAGCCGTCCCATCAGCAACGGATGTCCCAGTAAGTGTTGCCCCCTTCGCGATGCGGAACCCCTTCCTATCCCCAGCATCTCCGGCTCGTTTTTTTCTTTCTTTCTCGCGCCATCGCGTCGATCCAGACCGCGCTGCGGCTAGTCGGAACCGGGCGACTCTTATCGCATTCAATGAGCGCCCAAAGCTTCATTGACCTACTTCGCGTGTTAATCAGTTTACTTCCTCCCCCGCCTGCTCCTAGCCTAGCTGCCCTCTTGGATCCTTTAGTTTACTAGTGTTTTTTCTCTCTAGGACTAAGAAACCGGCGATGGGAAAAGTTCAAGTTGCCTCTGTTCCGTCGCATGTCCAGTGGACGGTGAGTAAGATCCCCGCCTCTCCTTTCCTTCCGCATGTCTCTTTATGACTTAAGTGGTGGTTGGTTAAGATTTGAGGGCTGTCTAGAGGACGCTGTTTAGACGCTTATTTTTCATAGCTTGCTGGCGTTAATCGGCCAGACGCGTGCATTTAGATAGAGACTCAAGATGGAGTCATTTTTTCGAGATCCGGTTTATCTTGTAGGATTTACGCGACGCATTCGGCGCGGCGGGAAACATTCTCCAGAGTGATTCAATCGAAGGAGGTAAGAGTCTATAAAATAAACCCTTTATAGATTTTTTTTTCCCGGGCTGTAGTAACGCACGCGGGGTGTGAGATGGGTTGGGCAAGGTTGGGCAAGGTTGGGCATGGGTTGGGGGGCCCCAGCCCCAAGCCATTAGTCGCTCGGCTTTGATTCATTGTTACCTCCCTAGTACTACTACTACCTTAGGCTATTGCATTGTTTTTTGTTTTCGCTCGCACCCTATACGGCTTTGGGGGCCCCGGCACCAAGCAACCAACCGTTTTTGCACGCAATTTATTTATTTTTTTAAACAGACGATCCGACGAGCTCGACCCGTACGTGGACGATCGTCTACGAGACAGTCGAACAGGCCGAACAGTAAGTAACGGTAATCGCGTGCGCGTGGGCGTTGTCCCGTACCCTGGCGGAAGCGTGCCGTATGCATGACTACGGGTTCCCCCGGGGGATCGTGCATGTCAACATCGGAACGTCTTATATGCATTCGAGACGTCTGAGAAAACGTCCCGTTCGTGTAGGCGCTGTGAGGGGGCCCACGTTCCCGCGCGATACGCGATATGTTATTTTATAATCATGGAAATGATTAGGGACCATCTTGACGTCTCCTAATCGCTTCGATCAGCCGCTAAGTATTTTTTTCCGTTTGTCGTAGGGCCGTTCGTCAATTCCATGGGACGAATTTTCGCGACGTCGACGTCGAACTTGAGGTGAGAAACCGAAGCCACTCTCTTGCGTCGTGTTGACTTATCGCGTCTATGCGCGGCTTCCCCTTTTTAAACAAATTTGCTCGCGCCAGTTCTCGTGTGGCAGCCGGACGCGATCGAACCGATTCCCATGCTATCCGCTTACCCGCCCTCCTTTGATTGATTATTATAAATTGGGGCCTGACGTCGAGCCGCTAGTCAGTCGATCAGCCAGATAGCCTCCCGTCAACATGTTCTCTATCGAGTCTCCTCTCAACGAGGTCGATTTGATACAGCGAACTATCTTTTCTCTATATATCTATGTATGGTCTCATCATAACTTTGGGGTTTCTTTAGGTTAAGTTTGTTGAAGAAATGCGACCGTTGACTCCGCCGAGTCCGCAGCAACTTCAGATCCCTGGCCATCAGAATCGCGTCGGTCGAACGACGCGCGGCACGCACACTGAATTTCCGCTCAGGTAAAAAAAAAACGAAGGGGGTTCGGTTCGCTTTTTTTTTCGTGGATGGTGGAGAGGGGGAAGAGATGACTGACTCTTCTTCTTCTGAAACTCTTATTTGTTCTCACGGAGTCGTGAGAACCACTCCGCGGAAGCTGGGTTACTATCAGCACCCATACTATTCAAACAAACATGTGGGGTGCTCTCTCTCCCCTCTCTCCGCTCTCCGCACTCTCTCATTAACATTCACCGTCACTGAGGGGCGGGATTGTGACTTCACTCGGGGCGGCGCGCGGAATTGCCCTAAGGCGACGCTTTATAATGATGATGATGCAGGATTCTCGTTCCGAGCGATATGGTCGGCGCAATCATCGGTCGCGAAGGGAATACGATTCGAATGCTGACTCAGAAAACCAAAGCGAGGTCGGATACGATTATAGAAAGAAAGGGGGAAGTTTCTCGAATTTTCTTCTTTAGAGTCGACGTGCATCGGAAGGAAAATCCGGGCGCGTTGGAGAAAGCGGTGACGATATTGGGAACGGAGGACAGCTGTTCGTCCGCGTGTTACGAAATATTGCGTATCATGCAAGACGAATTGATTGCGACGACTGGATACTACGAGAATGGGTACGTACACGTACGTTATCTCAATCAAAAATCAATCAGCGAATTTATTAGACTGGATAAAATTCATCCATTGCCTACGGTTCCTTTGAAAATTCTCGCCCACGACGATTTAGTTGGACGGCTGATCGGACGTGGCGGCTATTCGCTGAAGAAAATCGCCGCGGAGACGGGCACACGCGTCAATATTTCAAAGTAAGATCGATTCGTTGTAGAGTATCGTACGTAATAAGAACGATGGCTTTGTTTCTAAAGGCAAGCGGAACTGACGCCATGGAATATGGAACGAACTGTAACAATAGCGGGTCCCATCGAATTCTGCTCGCGCGCCGAACGCGAGATAAGCCGCAGATTGCGTCAATTCTACGAAGACGACATGGCCAAGCTCGTGGTATAATCGCACATACATTATGCACTCCTTCTCACCCGAACACTACATATGTAATGTAGCATCAAGCCATGCCCACGTTGAACGCCGCTCGCGGTGGAAGAAGCGGATCCTATTCGCCCAACTCGGCCGCGGTAACGATGAGAAATCAACGTTTGTTCTTCATTATTTATTTTGTTTCCCTGTTCAGTCGATGAGTCCGAGTCCGCCTCAGTATAGTTCCGTTTCGAGCGCTTCGTCGTCGCCGCTTATTGGCGGTGGAGCCGATATTGACGTTTTTGACGAGTGGCGCGATTTGGAGACGGTCTACGTGTACGTTCCGTCGGTTTTTGTTAATTCCGTGTTTGGGCCTCATGGCGCCAATTTGCCGAGCATGTGCCAACTGACTAAGGCTGTCATTCACGTACGAAAGAGATATACTGTATCGATAAAGATTATTTTTTATTTTTTATTTTTTATTTAGATTCAACGCGGTGCCGAAGTCGAACCGCAGCGCACTGTGCAGATAACCGGCACGGCTGAGTCGCAATGGCGAGTGAGTAAAACATATTAGAAAGTCTATATACTGAATTAATTCCTTCCCCCTATAGGCCCAGCTAATGATCTATAACAAATTGAAGGAAGAAGGCATGGCTATGGGCGATGATGTGAAACTGACGACAGAAATCACATTGCCTCCTAGTCAGATTAGCGTTCTCAAAGGTCGCGGTGGGGCGATGGTGAGTATTGGACCTCCCAATAGAGCGATTATATTTCACACGCCTTTCTCTCTCTATTCAGCTGAGAGAGGTCCAGATGGCTACGGGAGCTCAAGTCGACGTTCCCAGGCTGATAAACGAAGCGCGGGAGAGTCCGGTTCGCATGCACGGCACGTTCCAGGCCACCCAGGTACGCGTGTGAGCGCGCGCGCGCGATAGAGACTCTGACTCCCCGCTGATTCAGCTGACTCGACGTTGATACACGCCCCGCGCGCACAGACCATAAAATAATTCCTATATTTAGCTATGTTTTTATTTTTGTCTAGGCGGCGCAACGTCGAATTCGATCTCTTCTCGCCGCTCAAAGTCCCATTCTATCGTCGTCTCTTCTCGTTCCGTCTTTCAAGGGTTTCCATGGCAGCGTCGGTCAACCGTGGTCGGCGTCCGGGCTCTCTGCCGCTCTGACGTCATCTCTAAATCCGTGGGCGAGCGAGTTTCATTTTCCCGCCGCCGCCTGCGTCGATCTGCACTAATCTCTCTTTTTTTGAATTCCGCATCTAAAATTCAAAACCGGTGTCTACACTTGACACTACAAAACTTCGCATCTTCTTTGTGGCCTTCTATATATATTCATCCCAGTTTTTTACCGTCCTAAACACTCAATTTATTGTCTTTCGGCTCAAGTGACTGTTATTTTCATTCTTTCTCTGTCTTTGATTCCTGATAGAGAGTCTTACGAGTCCTTGCTGGTCAGGGAGTCGTTGTGCGTGATTGTGTGCGTGCATGCGCGCCTGAGGCGTTTGTTTGTGGAGTAAAGAATTTTACATGTAGAGGAATTTACAGCTGCTTCTTTTTTTTCATTCTCACTTGAAAATACAGACTCTGGTAGTGTTCCTTAATCAGTATATGCTATTACGGGTTTACGCCGCGTGCTCTACGGCGCATGCGCGACAGTTGAACTCGCAACGGACGATTTTCCTTCGATACCTCGCCGAGAAACGCTTCCCGATGGACGAAACGGAACGAAAGAGCAAAGTCGAAGCCGGCAAAGCTCAGGTAGCACGTCTCCGCACTCCAAACCGATCGCATCGCGACATTGCGCTTCGCCAGCTTCTAAAATTTCGCAAGAAAAAGGCACGCAAGAAGAAAATCGACACGGGCGAAAGCGAAACGGAGAATTCTTTAAGCGTTCTCACCGCATCGCAAGGACAAAGCGCCAGCGGAGCAACGGGAGGAGGTCCCGGATCTCAAAGAGGCGAATCTCCCTTACCCTTAGATCCCGACGTAAGTATAGTCGAACTAGCACCATAAGAAGCAGCATGCAGCCCTTAATTAATAATCGTGTCCTTAGGAAAACGTTTCGGCTGAAGTAAAGGAGATTTTAGCTCAGCACACTCAAGGCCTTGATACATTAGTAAGACTAATAACGTAGACGGGTTTAAATAGTTATTGAGGTGTTTTCTTATGAGGAATCGGAGCTGAGTCTCGTCTCCGGTTCTCAACTTTCTCCTCCTCCTCCCCCCAAAGTTGTAGCCGGTGGTGACGTCACTGACGGTACTTCCGGGTTGGGGAGTTCGGTTGCGTGGCAAAGTCTTCAAATCGAACAACTTCAAGCCGAATTGGATGACCTGAGAGTCCAGCAAATCGAAATGGTTCGACAAAAAGACGAGGAAATATCCCGGCTACAGAACGAAGTAAAAATAAATAATTAAGATTTTAATTAAGAAATTTTCCCGCCAAGGTGGATCAGCTGAGACATCAACGCGATTCTGCGCAGACAATGGGTATGGAGTTGTCAAGGAAACGAAGCGAGGAACTCGAAGGTGAACTCCACGAAAAGGAAGGCAAAATGCGCGAAATCACAATCAAATTCCAACGTCTCTCGACGGAAAACGAAACACTAGCGCGAGACTCAACAACCCATCAAAACCGTCTCGAAAATCAAATCACGATAATGGAACGTGAACGCGACGAAGCGCGCGCCGAATCGACGGCCCTACGCGACGCTCTAGAATCGCGCTCCAATGAAAATCGTCTCCTAGCTGATAAGATAGCGGAACAGAGATCCGATTTGGAGTCGGCATACGCGGACGAAATTCGTCGCGTACGCGACGAGAATGAGTCGATTCGAACGCAATTTCGCGTCGCTCATGAGGAGGAATTGGAGCGGTTACGGAGTCGTCTTCGCGACGAGAATCCCGTCGCCGCTGTGGAGGAAACGCGCGTGGAAGCGCTCATGACTCAGCATGCAATAGAAGTCAAGGAATTAATACGGAAACATCAGCGCGAAATGGAGGAGATTGAGTCGACACATGTCGTTCAAATGGAGGAATTTAAAGCGGCTCTACAAGCGGATGTGAATTTGAAGGTTCAAGGAACTTATGTCCAATGGGAGGAGAATTTGAATGCGGAGCGGCGTGCGCGCGACGACGTCGTCGCGGCGAATGAACGGCTTGTTGAACGGAATCGCGAGTTGAGTGAATCCGTGCAGAATTTGAGTGGGGATTATGTGGCGATTGCTGAGCGATTGGAGGCGATGGAGAATGAGTTGGTGGCGGAGAGGAAAGTCGTTGGGGCGAAGGAGGAGGCGATAAAAGCGTTGGAGAAAGAGAGAGCAATTGGCGTGGAGATTGAGGAGCGAGTGAGCGAGTTGGAAGCCGAATTGAAGCGAGAACGCGAAGAGAAAATCCAAGTGCTTGAAGATTTGGAAAAGATTGACGTACTTCGGAAGGAATTGACGGAGATAAGGGACGCAAAGTCAATGACTGAGGAGCGAATGAGCGAGTTGGAGGCTGAATTGATGCGAGAACGCGAAGAGAAGGCGACACTTGAAGTAGAAGCGAGTGAAGAGTCGGAAAAAGTCAAAATACTGCAGGCAGAGCTTCATATGAAAGAGAATGAGCGAGTGAGCGAGCTGGATGCAAGAGCGGCGAGTCTCGACGCTGAATTGAAGCGTGAACGCGAAGAGAAGGCGACACTGGAAGTCCAGGTGCGAGAAGAGTCAGAAAAAGTCAAATTATTGGAGACACAGCTTCAGGTAAAAGAGAATGAGATGGAGGAGAGAGGTAAATTGATTACGGAAGAGCGAGTGAGCGATTTGGAAGCCGCATTGAAGCGTGAACGCGAAGAGAGGGCCACGCTGGAAGTCCAAGTACAAGAAGAGTCAGAAAAGGTGAAAATATTGGAGACACAACTTCAAATGAAAGAGAGCGATATGGAGGAAAAAGAGAAAGAGCGAGTGAGCGACTTGGACGCGAGAGCGATGAGCCTGGAAGCCGCATTAAAGCGTGAACGCGAAGAGAAGGCTACGCTGATGCGTGAAGAGTCACAAAAAGTCAAAGTATTAGAGACAGAGCTTCAAGTGAAAGAGAATGAGATGACCGCGATGGTGGAAAGAGAGAAAGAGCGAGTGAGCGACTTGGACGCGAGAGCGATGAGCCTCGAAGCCGCATTGAAGCGTGAACGCGAAGAGAAGACTACGTTGGAAGTCCAGGTGCGAGAAGAGTCAGAAAAAGTCAAAGTATTAGAGACGCAGCTTCAAATAAAAGAGAACGATGTGACGGAGATGGAGGAAAGAGTTCGCGAAGAGACGAAACTGAAGTTGAGTGCCGAGGAAAAAGTCAAAGTCTTGGAGACGGAAGCGGAGTTAAAAAAACGAAACGAATCGTCGAAAAAAATCCCGCGTTTCGAGATGGAAACGAAAGCGGAAATAATCCAAGTCAAAACGGAAACGATGACGCAACTAGAAACGAAAATAATCCGTCTCGAAACAGAGCTACGCGAAGAAAAAGCAAAAAATCATAAATTTCTCGAAGAATCCACGATCGAATCCGACGGCGCCGGATCGGCGACGGCACTCCGCGTCGAAATCGACTCCCTCCACGATCGCCTCGACGAACTCCGTCGCGAAAACGACGCTCTGACGCGACGCGACGCCGTCGCGGACGAAGCGGTCGACGAATTAAAACGCACATTCGGACGCGAGATTTTGACGTTGCAGCGCGAACGCGACGCGCTGAAGGATCGTCTCGCCCGTCAGGAGGAGACAAGTCGAACATTCGCTTCGGTGATCGTCGAAAAAGAGCGTCTTGAGAAAGCGTTAGGCGACTATCGCGCTCAATTGAGCGCTAAGCAGCGAGAGCGCGAGGATCTCGAGGGCGATTTAGCGCGTGAGAAAGCAGCGCTTGAAGTGCAGTTAATTGAGAAGGAACGGCTTGAACAGCTGATTCGTTCCAAGGAGGATTTAGAGAGGGATCTTGTTGGACAAAAGGCGACGTTGGAGACGAATTTGGAGGAGATTCAGAATCGTCTCAAAGCGAAAGGCGACGAATTGGTCGTCTATGAGAGATCCTTGTCGGAGAAGACGTCGGAGATGGAACGGCGCGAGGAGGAGATGCGCGAGGCGTGCGAGCGCGATATCGCCGACGCGGAGAAGCGGCACGCTGCGAAGGAAGCCGTCGAATTGGAGTCGTTGTCCCAACGGCATCGCGTGGAGTTGGAGGCGATTGCGAGCGAGAATCAACGCCGGGTTGATGATCTCGAGGAGGAGCATGAACGAAAGGTACCTCCGTTTGATTAGGAGTGAGATATGAAAAAGGTCGTGGGAACGGTTTGCTGCATGCGAAGCGGATGTGCGAAAGATCCGGTGTTCTCGCTTGAATAAACGTCAATGTATATAAAACGTGTGTTTGTGGCTTCGCCGACGGGAGAAGAGCGCGAGAACACCGGATCCTGTACGTCCAGCCTCCAATCCCTTAGAGGTTTCCGTATATATAAGGCTTTGATAGGTAGAGAACGAAGTGTCCGTCTTCTTAGGAAATCGTAGAGCCGTCTTTAGAAATATTTTCCTTTTTAAGTACCCCTCTGTAGAGGAGTTGCTATAGAAAAAAAGGTCAGTTTTTACATAGGAATCGATTGAAAAACGATATATATAATTAGACAAAGCGTCCGGTTTTGAGAGACGTTCTGTCCTCTCTAAAATTGTCTTCGTTTTCGTACCGACCCTTAGAGCTAAAGCCAGTACTTTGAGAAGAGTTACTATAGGAAAAAAGGAATCATAACTCCATAGTACATAATTTTGGTACGTAGAGATACGATAGACTCTCTAGAATTGTCTATTTTTTCGTACTGACCCTTAGAGCTTTGAGAAGAGTTACTATAGAATAAAAGTCAATTTCTTCGTTTTTTAGATCGAGGAATTGAAGAAGGATATTCGCAGTCAATTGGAGACGAAGAAACGTCAGGAAATCGCGACCGTTCGCGAAGTCCACGAACGCGAACAGGCTCGCGCCGTCGACGCGGCGCTCGTCGAACAGCGACGCGAACACGAGCTCGCCGTCGAGGCGGCACTGGGCAGACAGCGACGCGAACACGAGATCGTCGTCGACGCGCTGCGACGCGACGCGCAGGACGAACTACGACGAAAAATGGAGAAATACGCGTCGGATTTGGCGCGGGCTCATCAAATGGAAATCGATCTTTTAGGGCAGGGGCACGACGAGGATCAAACGCAGCAGTTGGAGCTCTTACGTAGTCAGTGTGACGATCGTATAAAGGAGTTTAGGAGTGAGTATGAGACTCAGATTGATGAGATGAGGAGGAGACACGTAACGGAAGTCGAGGAATTAAAGAGGGACCACGAGACGAATCTAGAGACTCTGACTCATCAGTTGAAGACGGAATACGAGGCGGAAGTCATGGAGTTAAGGAGAGAACACGAGACGAATCTAGAGACTTTGAAGACTGAAGACGCGACTGAAGTCGAGAATCAGGCGAAAAAATTAAAGAGGGATCACGAGATGAGTCTAGAGACTCTGACGCAGGAGTTCCAGCATCAAATGAACGATTTAAAGGCACAACACGCGACTGAAGTCGAGAATCGGGCGAAAGAATTAAAGAGGGATCACGAGATGAATCTAGAGACTCTGACGCAGGAATTTGAACAGCAGATAAACGATTTAAAGAGAGAACACGCAATGGAAGTCGAGAATCAGACGAGAGAATTAAAGAGGGACCATGAAATGAGTCTAGAGACTCTGTCACAGCAGTTTGAAGACCAGATAAACGATTTAAAGAGAGAACACGCAGCGGAAGTCGAGAATCAGACGAAAGAATTGAAGAGAGACCATGAAATGAGTCTAGAGACTCTGACGCAGGAGTTTGAACACCAGATGAACGATTTAAAAGCAGAACACGCGACAGAAGTCGAGAATCAGACGAGAGAATTAAAGAGGGACCACGAAATGAGTCTAGAGACTCTGACACAAGAGTTCAAGCTTCAGATGAACGATTTAAGGCGAGAACACGCGATAGAAATCGAGAAAAGGACGGAGCAGTTGGAATCTCTCAAGTCTCGTATTGACGAATTAAAAGGCGAGCGTTCGACGGAAGTCGACGACGTGGCGAAACGATACGACGATCGCGTGGAAGCGCTGAGAACGGACTACGAATTTCAGCTCGACGAGACGGAGAAACGGCACGCGACGGAGTTGGAGGAATTGCGACGACAATGGGACGAAGAACGAAGCAAGGAACGCGAAGGATTTCGCGTGGAATTAGAAAAAATATCGCAATCGCGTGACGAGGAAATGGAGAATCTTCGGCGTGCTTTGCTCGACGAGAAACGCGTCGCTTTGGACGAATTGAACGACGATTTAGAGGCGCGCGCTCGCGACGTCGAACGACTTCGAAACGAGGCCGAAACGACGGAGCGTTCTCTCGTCGCTGATTGGAAGAACGAGGTACGTGAATTGGAAGCGAAACACGAGGTCGTTTTGAGCGAATTACGCGCTGACGGCGTCGCGGAGTTAGTCCGCTTGAAGGATCAACACGCGCAGGAAATTCAGGAGGCGATTAATGAAGCGGAGATGCGGTACATGGAGCGGGAGTTAGACGGGGACGCGCGTTTTGTGGAATTGAAGGACGAGTACGAAGCGAGGGAGAAGAGATATCGGTTGGAGTTGGTTGAATTGGAGTCGAGATTGCGGGATGAGTTCGCTAAGGAGCGCGCCGACGTGACGGCGGCGTGGAAGGAGGAGCATTCGAAGCGCGTGAGAGAGATACAGGCGCGAGATCGAGACGAATTGGATCGCGTGAAAGATCAGGTAAGAATAGTTAGAAATCTAGTGAGGGTCCCTTTTTGAAAACCTACCCTATGTCATGGTTTTTTATTTACGTTTGACGCTGGTGACGGCTCCTTAATTCTTATTGTCTAACTTTCTTTTTTGACGTACCCTATCCCTGTATTTTGTAGTTTTTCCTTTTCCGTTTGAACCTAACGTCTCAACAGATAATCTTTTTTTATCTGGGAGTCCTATCTCCCCTTTACATACGTGTTTTATATGAGGGAGGGCTTTGTAGGCTTTCCTGTGGTAGCAGGACAATTATCTTACTTTTTTTTTCTAAGGCTGCTTGCGATCGGGATGAATTTGAGAAAGCCAAAGCCAATTTGGTCGACGTTCATCTGCGCGAGCTGAGGATCATGCGAGAGGAGAATGAGCGCGTGAGACTCGAGGCAAACGGGCTCATTGCGCGCTCTCTCGTCGAAATAACGACGCGCCACGCGTTGGAAGAAGAGACGGCGAGATTTCGTCACGTCGAAGAGATGGACGATCTTCGAAAGAAGCGGAAGGAACTCGAGCGGCAATTCGACATTTTACGCGCGGAAAAAGACGACGAAATGCGTCGTCGAATAGAGGAGAATTCGACTCGACTAGCCGAAGAACACATGAAGAAATTCCGCGAAATGACGAATAAACTCGTCGCTGAACAGGAGAACGAATTGGAGAGCGTGAGACGAGAAAATGAAGCGAAACTAGAGGAGGAGAGGAATCGTTTTGCTCGTTCTCTGGAGGAGGAAAACCTTCGACATCAAAGCGAATTAGACGAGGAAATGGGTCGACTTCAGAAGGAATTAGACGACGCTCTCGACGCGGAGAAATCGGCAAGCGAAAAGCGAATCGAGGAAATGGAAAGGGAGAAAAGCGAGCTTGAAGAGACTCACGCTCTCGACGTGGCGAGTCTGCGAGACCAATGGGAAAACGAGAAATCGGTCTCAATAGAAAATCTCATAGCAGAACACAAGCGGAAACTCGCAGACGGTATGAGCGATTTTGAGAAGCAAATCGAAGAGGCGAAAGCGAGGCGAGACGAGATGCTTGAGGCGCAAGTTCGCCGTCTTGAGGAGACGGGTTCGACGCAAATCGCCGACGTCGAGAAGCGTCTTCGCGCTCAAATCGTCGCCCTGGAAACGGAGATTGAGTCGCGAGACGCTGCCGCGCTCGTCGCCGAAGCGCGTCGCGATGAGGAACGCTTCGCCGTCGAAGCGACGCAACGAAAAGAAATGGAGGAACTTGAGGGTGAGTTGAGACGTCAGATACGAGAAGGTGATGAGCGTCTCGACGCGGCGACGCGGACGAATGCGCGGCTTCAGGCGAGATTAAGCGCGGCGCTCGACGAGAGAAAGACAACGGATGACATGCTGGGAGAACGCGAGCGTAAGCTGAACGAAAGCGCGGCGCACTACGAGAGAATCGTACGAAGTAAAGACGGCGAAATCGAAGCGTTGGAGAACACGGTCGTAATTCAACGAACCGAGTCGGAAAAAGCGTTGGGGTACGTCGATCGGCTCTTGACGGCGTTGCGAGATCTCGTCGGCGTTGTTGGCGCCGTCGAGGAAGCGGTGACGAAACCGGTGCCGTCGACGGCGGCGGAAACGCCGACGACGTCGCTTCAGACGGACGAAGGCGTGTGCGACACGTCGCGACTCAGTTTGACCGACACGATGCTCGCTTCGACGTTTTTCGAAACGAGTCGGTCCGCCGTTGCCATGGCAACGACGGCGAACGACGATGAGGACGAAGACGAGGAGGAGGAAGAGGAGGAGGACTTAGACGCTCTTGTTCAAGGTCGCGTCGTCGAGGCGAACGACGTCGGCGCGCGTCTTGGCGACGCCGTCGGACGGCTCGTCGACATGCTCGCCGTCGTTCAGACGCGTTTGAAGGAGGCGAACGAGCGCGTGATCGCCGAGGGAGCGGAGAAAGTGACGATGATGACGAAGCATACGGAGGAGTTGCAGCGATTGGCGGAAGAACGCGAGGATCTGCTACGACAGCTACGCGATTTGGATGAGGATCGCGACGCTGTGGATGTGGAGCGCGTGAAGCGAGAAGCGGCGGAGGCGCGGGTTCGAGAATTGGACGAAGCGCAGTGCGAACTCGTAGGGAAAGTGGAGGACGTTTTGGACGAGATCAAAGCGGCGGGCGTCGACGAATTGAAAGCGGAATTGGAGACGGAACGCGCGACGAGAGTTCGTCTGAGCGACGAGCTCGAAACGATGCGACAACGAGAGGAGACGGTCGATTCAAGTGTCGTCGAGTTGGACGAATTAAAAAGTCAAATGGCGGACCTTCAGGAACGCTTTGTCGTCGTCGAAACGAGTCTCGTCGACGTGCGACGCGAGAAGGAGAACGTCGAAGAGGAAAGGGAGCGACTGAGAGCCGAGGTGACGGAGCTTCAACGTCGTTTAGACGACGAGGAAGAGACGGACGTTCTCCGAAACGAATTGGCGCGGGAGCGAGAGGAAAACGCGCGCCAAACGTCGACAATCGAGCAATTAAAAACAGACATAGCCGTTCTCGAAGAGCGTTTAGAAGACGGGGAACTAGAGAGGGAATTAACGAAAGAAACGTCCGAAATTGAAACGAAGCTCGGCGTTCTTCAACGCGAGAAAGACGAGCGAGAACGCGAGCTTCTTCGCGTCGTCGCCGACTACGAAAATCACGTGAAACAGCGCGACGATTTCGTCCGCGATTTGGAGACGCAACTTGAGTCGAGCGAGAACGCCGCGTCGCGCGTCACCGACGCTCTGGAGAGCGCCAAGGAAGAGCTCGTCTTGACGCAACGCCAATTAGGCGAAACGGAGACGGAATGCTCGGATTTGGAGTGTCGATCGACGGAGATGGAGGATCGATTGCGACGCTGGGCGGCGACGGAGATGGTCTATCAGCGTCAAATTGCCGCGCTGACGGAAGAGCGTGCGTCGGAGCGACGTTTTTCCGCGTATAGGCGCGTTGTTTTGGAGATTGTTGGTGGCGAGGCGGCGGAGGGGGATGAGCTCGAAGCGCTTCGTACGACGTTTGCGGCGAAGGAGACGATGATTGACGAGTTAAGGCGTCGACTTCGTGCGAGTGAGGAGACGATGAAAGAGCGCGATCGTTTCGTTGCTGAAATGGAGGAACGTTTCGTCGGATATAAGCGAAAGTTGGCCGTTTTGTTAGGCGATGTTGACGGTGAAGGCGATGCGGATGCATTGGAGGCGTTGCGCGGCGTTTTGGCGTCGAAACAGCGCGTTATCGCCGAGCTGCAGAGTCGTGTGAATCAGGTTATCGGCGTTTCGCAGGCGAGAGGTCGGGAGGTGAAGGAGGCGCGGGAAGAGGTCGAGCAGCTTCGAGTCAAATTGGAGAGAAGTCACGGGGAGTTAAAAAAGGCCCAGCAGTATCAAGTCGAATTGGAGAGAAGCCGCGAGGAATTAAATCAACTTAGAGAGAAGATAGAACAGCAAAATGAAGGTACGAAACAAGATAATAAATAAATAAATAAATAAATAAATATACGTATATATGAACATGTACTTATTTTTAAGATCTTGTTGATGGTGACGTTGATGATGATGATGACGTCAACGGCGATGACGGCGACGCGGTTGAACGGCTGGCGGCGGAAGTTTCGCGATGCGTCGAACTGGATCGAGGATTGGTCGACTTGCTCAATACGGAACTTGGCGACGAGCGGGAAACGACGTCACGTGATGGATCGAGTCTCGAAATGTCGGCGGAGAGAGACGGCGAAGATATGGGATTAGCCGTCGAGGTGAGAAAAGGATCCGCGCGTGCGTAATTAATACTATTTTTTATTATTATTTTATTTCTAGGAGATGGCGCGGAATGTTCATTCGGCGGCGATGGAAGTCAAAGCGTTGTCGGAAGATCTTCAACTCCGGTCGAGAATGTGATCTTTTATTTTTTTCGAGGGGTTATCTTTGTCTAAGTTTACGCGTTGATTCGCGCAGAAATGGTGCCGTTGCCGGCGTCGGAGAGCCGTTTGATGCCGACGACAATTCCGCCGCCGACCTTGAAGATCGAATACGAAGAATTTATAATCTACTCAAAACCGTTCAGACAGAAGCCTATGAAAATGTAAGAAAAAAATCAAATGAGAGTATAAATATTTATTGTGTTATTAGACGTCTCAAATTATTGGGAAACTGCGATCTCTTGCTTCTCGACAAGGCGACAGTTCTCACTGTAAGACACTCAGAAGAGAAATAAACCTAAAGGCGATTTTTTTCTTAAGCTGATGGAGGTTTAGTGGAAATTCTACGCAAGGCGGTCCAAGCGGATCGTTCCCAGTCTTCCCAGCAGCTCGTCGAATTGCGCGCGGCGCTCGAAGCGATGAACGCGTCGCTCGCCGACGAAACGAAGCGCGCCGAGGGCGTGCGACGCGCCTACGCCGACGCACAGGCAAAAGTCGGCGAATTAGAAGAGAAACTACGCGAGGAACGTGCGCGACTCCGCGCCGAAGAACTCCGCGAAGTGGAGCTGAAAAACGCGATCGCCGACACGACGCGCGAGCTCCAACGAGCGAAAGAACATCTCGAGTCGAAGCAGAAGATTTCGAATCGACTCGAAGCGGCGTTGACGGAGGAACAGGCGCGAGTTGACGGCCTTGAACGGGATCTTGTCTCTGAGAGGGATCGACGGCGGAAAACGGCGGAAGCGTTGGAACGCGAATGCGCGACGGTGACGCAGTTGAATTCGCTGCTTGAGTCGGAACGCGCGGCGAAGAATGTCGTCGAGGCGCGGCTGCGATCGCAGCGCGCGCAAGTCGATGAGTGGAGCACGCAGTTGGAGTCTGGTCGTGCGACTATCGGGTCTCTTGAGTCGGCGTTGCAGACGACGCGGCGCGACGCTGACGCGGAGACGCGCGCGCGACGAATTTTGGAGAAAGAGAAGGCGGACTTGGAGTCGGCCTTGGGCGAGATGGAGCGACGCGTCGTCGCGGCGGAGCGGAGTCGCGACGAGAGTCGAGTGAAGAGTCGGAGAAAATTGGCGGCGATGGAGCGCGTGGAAGAAGAACGGGCGCGCGAGCGAGAAGCGGAGATGGCGAGGGAATTGGAAAGAGCGGCGGAACGCGAACGAGAAAAACTCCGCGAAGGTGAGCTCGAAGCGGCGCGTGAATCGCAGCGCGACGCCGAACGACGACGCGAACGCGAGCGAGAGAAGGAACGCGAGACGGAGCGGAAGCGCGAGGCGGAAGCGCGTCGCGAGTGGCGTCGTCGCGAGACGGAATTAAAGCGGCGGATCGCTGAATTAGAACGACGATTAATAGCGCCGCCGACTATGGATGAAAATACGCGGCAACTTCTCGTGGATATGCGGTCGAATATAGAGAAATTAACGAAGGAAAAGAGCGAGTTGTATCGCCAATTAGTTACTCTTGAAGAGGCGGCGAATGCTTATCGTCGACGCGACAGAGAACTAGCCGAAGTAAGATACATTAGAGATATCGTTTCCTAACTAAAGAGAGCTCTCTTTCTCTCTAAGGCGGCGTCTATGCAAGACAGAGTAACCGAACTCGAAACGGCGTTGAGTCTACGAAGCGAAGAAGTCGAGAAACTTCGGAAGAAAACGACGAACGAGGTCCTAAAAAGCGTATTTCTCTCGCTAATTCGATTTTTTTCTCTATAGGCGCGTTGCTTTTATGATTTCTTTGTTCGCACCGAAGGCCTGCGACGCGCTTTGGTCTACCAAAAACGTTTTCTTCTCGTTCGTTTGAGCGGATTTCAAGACTGCGAAAAAGCGGCTCTCGCTCTCTTATCGACCATGGGTGCCGTCGACGTCGATGACGGCACGCGTTTCTCGCGTCGTCGTTCGGCGCGACGACGATTTCGATCGGCGATTCTCGTCGTCGTGGCGATTTTTCGTTTGCGACGGCAAGCGGCGAAATGGTGCCGTCACGGGTATCCGCCCATGCGTGCCGTCGTACGAAAGCATCCCACTTATCGACCCGGAAAAGGGCGTTATTTTCTTGACGATCACGTGATGTATAAATCGACGACGAGAGACGAGAGACGTTTTTATTGAGGAGAAGAGGCGGTGGCGATAATTAAAATTATGTATATTGTATTGCGCGCGCACATGTTCGATGTACTGTGTTTTAAATAATTGATTATCTGACTATATGTACGCTGGATGCGTTTCTTTGTAGAAAATGATGATGAAATCGTTCGACAGCAATTATACGTCAATTTTCAAGGTAAATAATAATAATATAAATGTTTAATAAATCAATCTCTGAATCAGTGTGTCTAACATACGGGACACGTCAATTTCAAGCAAAAAGGTGCACGCGGTGTTTCGGTGTAGATAGCGGCCTTTTCTCACTGTTCTACTTTCAGCAGGACGGTGCGAATGACGATGCCTACGTGTCCTGTCAGATTCAACTTGCACGCGAACGCCGTTTCCTCGTTCGGCGTCAAACTCGCCTCGGGAACGAAAAGAACCTTCCACACGGCATCGGCATCTCTCCACAGGCAAGCGCTACTCTGAAACGACCTCGAATAGTCGATCGTTCCATTGCACGCGTCCCGAATGGGAACTTGGTAATTGGAATCATTTGCGATCACGTGCCAGCTAAGAGCGTCGTCCCCCGCCGCCGCAGCGGCCGCCGCAGACCCATATTGCACGCCGCACGCCGCGCTGACACCTCGTCGATCGTCGTTCCACGCGAAACGAAGATCGGCGCGCGTAAAAACGCTCGTTTCGTTCTTCGTAAGAAAACGCGTGGGCGCGGTCGGATTGACGACGTCGACGACGACGACGTCGGCGTCGCGAACGTACGAATCGTCGTTCATAGTCGTCACGGCGAAAAAACACGTGAAATTGTATAAACCCGTCCTCGTAAATTTATCGCGTCGAAGGGTCATGATTGAAGACGTGGGCGTGGTCGATGCTATGCAGGCCGCCGATTGAGGCGATTGCGTGCATAGCGGTAACGTTTTGCGTTCGAATTCGTCTAAATTGTGACCCTTGTTCTTAACGATCCCTTCCACCCAATTGTAGTGTAGTAGGAATCTCGTGTATTTGTGAAAGTTTTGAGCCTGTGACGTTAGTTTGCATTCCACTGCGATTTCTCCCTCGGATAGAATCCTCCTTTGGGGGACTCTTACGAAGTCTTGAGACGCTAGAGCGTACATATAAATAATAATACTGTACTAAAAAATCATAGTATTAGTCGGAGAAAATGTTTACTACATTTGATAATATGAAAGTAAAATCCGAGAAGGATTAACGTTGCAAAAGTCCTCCTCCAATGCACGATCCCAGACATGAACAGACAAGCGAAACTCGTATATTTGCCTCGTTCACTTTCTTATCTGCGTATAAGTAACAACGGATTGAAATTGAAACTTGGATATCTTATGACTCCCGCTTCTCGTTTTTTTCCTTACGATATACTAAAGAGTTCCGTAAGTTTTCCCGTTAGCACGGTAAATTGCGTCCAATTTGAAATCTCTCCGAGTCCACACGTTTCAACGCGCGACACCTCTTCGTATCGTACCCCCCGCGATTAGGAGAGATAACGTTAGCACGAATACAATGAATAGTGAAAAGGTTTAGTATAGACCCCGTAGTTCCCACTTAGGAGCCGCTAGATCGTCCAACGTGCTTCCACCCCCCTTTTCATTTAATTCCCCGTGATCTCGCACTCGGAGTGCGATAGTCGAGATAGCGGAATCGCTCCTACGCGACGGCTTTCGCAGAATCTAGCAACGTTGCTATCGAAAGCGAAATAGTAGTCCAATAGGATTTCATAGGTACTACACTGACTCTACCACATGAATCGTTGAAGCTGTTCGGGCTCGTGAGCCCACACAAACGGTCTAAATAGAAAAAGACTGAAAACGATTGCGTTCACGACGACATAGAGGAGAAATTCGACCCAGAGAATCGCTCCGAAACTCGATCGTCCTAAATGCAATCGTAGCAACATATACGGCACGACGAAGTATCGGAATTCGACGAGACGTTGCGGCACGATGCAGAGAGCCGTACAGAGAAGGAATCCCAGTTGCCATAGCAAAGCGCCGACGCGAGATTTGGCTCCGACTTGCTCCTCGTTCGCTCGCACGTGAAGGAGAAGCGCGGCGATGGGATAGACGGGAATCCACGCGTATTTCATTAGGCGATTTTGCGCGAAGAATTTTCGCCATATGTAGAAGGTAAAATGACGATTATCGTCGCGCAGATAGGGATGAATGATGGTGTAGTTTTTTATGATGAGAAAGAGGACGGAGACGATGAGGGGTATAAGGAGAATGAGTCGTATGCCGAGACGAAGAATTCGTCCAATCGACGTTCTAAGATTTGACGGATTCACGAAATGAGGTAAGCCCATTGCGAGAACGAAGACGTAGAAGTAGAGCATCTGCATGAGATGGAACGAGGCCACGTGACTCGTACGATCGCCCACGACGATTCCTCCGTTCCAATAGAGAAATATCGCGAAGAGATAGACGACGATTCCGTACGGCAACGCGAACCAAAATACGCGACGTAGCCCCGTAATTGTCGCCGTTGCCATAGCAATTAAAAAATCGAAATCCGATTTTTTGTCGTCTTTTTGTTTTTTCTCGGCGACGACTTCCGCGTCGCGTAGAACGGCGACGGCGAGCGAGAATCCCACCCAGATGATATTCGTTTGTCGGCACGTGACTGCGAGCGCGCCGACGAAGGCGCTCGACCAATTGCGTCCCTTTAGGGCGAGCAAATACGTTAATAGAACGAAAAACGTCGACGCGACGTCCGTGTAGTAAAGAAACGCGTAGAAATAGAAAAGCGGGAAGAAACCCAGTAGAATAACAGCCACGCGATCGTTGCCATAGAGATACGAATGAATTTTGTATAGGAGATAAAGAGTTGCGATCCAGAAGAGGAGACTATGCAATCGAAGGGAAAGAGTCGTGCAGAGAGGAGTGGGCGTGGTTCCCAGCATCGCTGCGACGGGTTCGAGTACGACGATCGACGCGACGTACAGTCCCGGAAGTGTCGTCAGCTTGGGATCCCAGTAGGTGAAGTTGCGCGCGCAGTATCGTTGCGCTTGGGGCACGTGGAAGATTTCGTCCATGTACGGCGTTTGTTGGATCGTCGAGACGGCGACGAAGAGGCCGCACGTCAGCGCGAGGGATCCGACTAGCAGCGACGACGTTGCTAACGCGAAAGGTGAGCTCATTTTCGAGAGGGAAGAGATTCGCTTCGAAGTCGTTATTGTTACGGCGTTTGTACGAATTTACGATGGGGTCCCCTAACGAGCAAGCAGCAACGTGAAGGAGTTGTCTGCTATTAGTCCTTTACTTAAACAGTTTCGTAGAGCTCGCGAAGTTTCGAGAAGACTCTGCTATTATTTAAATTCGTGTGCCGTAACTTTCTAGCTAAGGGATTAGCGCGCGCGAATTTAAACCGTTGCGAAACTTTGCAAACCGCATGCTGCGAAAGGAGCCGAATTTCGACGTCGTTCTCCAACGCCAATGCGTTTCTAAGCGTTCCTTTTGCTTTTTAGCGCCAATATGCTGTTCAGCGACGTTTGAACGTCGCAATCGAGAACGAAACTCGCTGAAAAATGCTTCCGCTTCAAGGCGCAGCGAAGGAGAGCGCATTTTTAAACACGTAAGAGACGTTTCTTCGTTGGGAGACTGCTCTACCGGTGATTTCGCGTCTTATTATAGGGGGCCCCTTAGGATCAAGTCCACGTGATCATCGATCTCTCCACGGAGTGTGTCCAACTCGAGCCAGGTATATCTGTTTTATTTCTCCTCTTCAATTGTTTTTCCCCAATCCGCGACGAAACGATTCCCTATCCCAGCGCGTGTCGCGAAGCCCCCTGTTCCCTCTGTTATTAGATTTTTCTTCGACGCGATCGCGCTGCACGGAGAGCTCTCGGTGGATAAGCTGAGGCTCGAAAACGGCGGCTCAGCAAACGAAGAGAAGAAACTTTTTTTGCACGTTTTACTGCATGCGTAGAGTAGTTGCATGGTTTTTGCTCTTGATCTCCAGGGTATGGAGACAAGAGCACGCACTTAGCTTAGGGATCGGCGCGCACGCGACGTGGAAATGGCGTACTATATAGTACGTCATTTTGCGTCGCGTGCCGCTTCCGGTCAAAAAAGTAGGAGAAAATATGCTCAAATTTTTATTGGTAATATCCCGTATGTAGAAAATAAAAAATTTAAAAGTCCTCTCTCGTCTCTCCTTCCTCCTCCTCCTCCTCCTCCTCCTTGGTCTTCCTTGGTTGATCCTGCGCTGCCGCTTGACCTCCTGGCCAAGCGGTGAGACTGAGACTGCAGTCCCCACAGTGAACTTTAACCCAAGTCCACAGGGGGTAGGCACATTATCCTCCAGCCTCCAAGGAGCGAGACTTTAACCCAAGTCCCCAGGGGAGAGCACATTAGCCTCCAGCCCACAAGGAGGGAGACTTTAACCCAAGTCACCAGGGGGACAGCTGATTAACCTCCGGCTGCCAGGGAGGGAGACTTTAACCCAAGTCCCCAGGGTGATGTCTTCGTCTACTTCCTCTTCTTTCTGCATCTAAAAATCGTCGGATTGATCGATTCGTTGGGGAGAGGAGAGAACTAAAATTCAAACTGAAACCAGTGCACTCAAATCTATTGTCTTGTTTACCTTGAATTGGCTGAAGAAACACCGTGGAGGAGGAGGGAATTGATCCATGTGCTCATATAGACATCTACAAAAAATGCCAATTTTAGCCAAAATTTGAGGTGTGAGGTCAATTTGGTACCGCGAGGTCAAAAAGGCAACCAATCCCCATCGTTTTATAAAGAAATCTTAGGAATCGGAGAGGTCACCAAAATAACCAAAAACCATGGACTATAGTTCACGGTTGCTCAAAAATCTCAACTCACGGATTTACAATTAAACGCGCTAGATCTACTCTATTTTATTAGTAGAACAACCCTACAAGGTCAAACAGTTCGTACAGATTGAATTTCACACGAAAAATACTCACTTCCGGTACACTTAATTATATTAGCCACACCCTCTTCAAAAAAGCCAAAATATTGGCGTTATAACCAATTTTGAGACGGTGAAGTTAACTACGTACTAAAACCTTATCGTTTCACGTAGAAAATGTGGAGTTTTAAGATATGAGGTTCTTGACTAAAACCATGGGCTATATATAGTTCACGGTTTTAGAAAAACGGCACTAACGCAAATCTCCTATCTAACCGTCTCAAACAAGGGATCTGAATTATTTTAGACGTTCGGCATCGGCGTACCTACTTTTTCTTACCTTTTCAAACTAAACTTCTATACGGGAACTCGGTCACATGACGCATGCAGACCATGGAGAAAGAAGACGTTCCAATGGACATCGACGTCGCCTCTTCGGACACGATCCACCAGCAAATCCAATGTATGCGCGAATCCCTAATCGAATCGCCCGTTAGCGCAATGGAAAAGACTCAAACGAACGCGAAACCATCGAACCTTTGCATCGTTCTCGACACGAACGTCCTTCTCGCTCATCTCAACTTCATAGTCGAATTGCGCGACGGCACACGCGCCGACGCATCGCTCGTCGTTCCGTGGATCGTTCTACAGGAGCTGGACGGCCTCAAACGAAATGATCACGTGGGTGCGCAAGCGCGCAAGGCGATTCGTTTCCTTCGCGCGTGCGCCGACGCTCGTCACGCGCACGTGTTATTCCAGCGTCCGGACGAAGTCCCGTGTGGGCGCGAAGCGTACGAAATTCAATCAAACGACGATCACATCCTCCACTGTTGTATCTACTTCAAGGGAATTCAACCAGACACAATCCTATTCACAAATGACTCAGCATTGGGTCTAAAGGCAATTGTATATCATATAAGTACATTTTCTAAGTCGACCATACTAAAAGGCTTGGAGAATTTATCACGTGATCAAAATGATGATGATTACGAAGCGATGGAATGTGACGAAGCGCCGCCCTCCCAGAAAAAATCAAAAGCACGTGGTCACGTGCCTACTCCACCCTCCCCTAATAATTTAGAAAGAAAACGGAAAAGTTTGAATCGTACACCAAAATCAACAATTCCGTTTTCGAATGCCCTACCTGTTCTTCGCGACGCTTTGAGTTTGTGTATACGCGAGCAAATGAAAACGATATATGATGAGATTTGGGAATCGATTGTCGTCATTAAACCGCCGTGGACCCTACGCGATTGCCTTCAATTGCTATCTAGACACTGGGTTGCGGTTTTTCGTTTCAACGTACCTGAGTTCGTTCGCGAGGCGGCGGAGAGTCTCGCGACTCAGTTAAAGGAAACGGAGAGTCGAGCGCCGAGTGAGAACGAAGTTGGGAAGATTATTGAAACGGGGATGAAAATTCTGGGCGAATTTCGTAAGGGAAGTCGCGGATCATACAGGGATAAACTTAGCCGACTAATCAGTAAACTAGTTTGATATTTCCTACTATACATATTCGAATGAATTCATAAAAGACTACGTACCGTTATTTCGCTCCTGTTTTAATATAGAAAATATTCGTTCACTGCCAAGGTAAGGATGACGTAAATGATTGCGGGCGTCATAGGCGCGCTATTTGATGTTGATTCCGTTGTCGTCACGGAAACGGGGATAGGTGACGGCGACGGGAAAGCGGGATCGGTCACGTGGAGATTAAGATATGAGAGTGTGGATAGATAGGGGTTTGAGTGTATGAGGGGGCTTTGGGTGGATATGAGGGAGGCGAGACGCTTTGCTTCTTCATTGCAAGCGTTTATCTAAGGGGGGAAATGTCTTTGGGGGGTGGGCTGGGGTAGGGGGATTTTTTTACCTGATCAGGTGTTGGTGACGTCAGCGTTGTTGTGACGTTGAGAAGAAGCCGGTTTGTTTCCGTCAATTTTCCTTCGATTTTGCATTGGAGCTAAAAACGAAATACTTGTAGTCCCTAGGGAATCAATGGATTCTTTTCTTACCGTTGTTATGAGACGTTCGAGATGGGCTATGACGTTTTGCGTCACATTTTTTCCCACTCTTCGATTGACGACGTTTAAAGCGTCGTGATTGACCCACAGCATTAGGAGAGCCCCTTGATGACGTAAAGATATTTTATTTATTTTTCTAAAAAAATATCTTTTCCTTTGTACCTTCTTTGGTGGAATTGCTTTGACTGCAATTCTGGCGATCGCAAGTCACGTTTCCGTTGAAGCAGCTGCACAGAGCGCACTCGTCGTCAAGGAAACCAACCCCATGTTCTATAGAAAAATAATTATTGACTATTAATCGTCTAATATATTAGGCGTACCATATGTCTTTTCATTGTGTTGGCATTGCGTTCCCAAAGGACAAGGCAAACTGACACAATGACTCAAGAGTCCACTCGGATCGCAGAAGCACAGCTGATGACAAGCAGGATTCTCAGCCAATGGCATCTAAGGAGACCAGGAAGAGGAGAGACTTATATATGAAAAGTCTCAAAGGAAAGGAAAGTCTCTACGTCAAAATTATGATTATTAATAAAAGAGGAGGGACTTTCTTATATACGTCAAAATTTACCGTAATTAATTAATTAATTAATTAATTAATCAAATATTTTCTTTTACGTAGAAATCAGTGTACCTTAATCCAATCCTCTTTTCTCACGTAGAAATCTGACATCCGACCTGCCTTGCATCCTAAGAAACTAAAATTTATTTATTTATTTATTTATTTTCTCTCAATACATGCCTTTGATACATTGAAATTTGAAAGGTGCTTGTGGATTTCTCACCACTTCACATATTTCTTCACTGAGACAAGGACTCGGTTGACACGGACGTAGAACGGATGCCGACGTCACCACGCCCGTTTCCGTTTCCGTCAACTGATCTTTGAATGATCCAAGTCTCAGACACTCGATGACGTCACTTTCAATGGAAATTCGTCCACAGAATTCCGCAGCTGTGAGTTTTTCCGAAGTCCATTCATCGACGCAGTCATCAAGGAGAGACAAGCAGTCATCACTAAAAAGAATCAAAATAGTTTAGGGGTTTATATAATAAATATTTTTTATCCTACTAGCAAATTCCTAATGACTGATAATTAGCGTGACAAGGCTTCAGTTGGAATACGCAAGCAATAGCCTAAAATAAATAAAAATTATATATATTTTATATAGGAGATTGAAATTTTTTTGCCTTCCACATTTCGTAGTGACAGTTTTTCACGTCGACGGGGATTGTGGCGAGAGGATAAATGATTTTTTGCTCTGTTTCCCAATTGCTTAGTTCGATGCGCGCTAACATGTCGGCGGATGGAGAACACGCTCGAAATGAGCGAAAAAGTCTAAAAATTCGTTTAATTAAATATTTATGGAATGTGTGGTTTTTCTCTCTCTCTTGCCTGTGGTTGTTGAAATTGCGACAGAAATTTAAGTCTGTGCAGCCCAACTGGCAAGATTGGGAGACTGCGCATGTCCGAAAAAATACAAAAGGAATTTCTTCTGTTTTTTTTTACGATTTACCGTCTTCTATGCAATTCGTGAGTTCCCTTTCCTGTGGATTTGACACGCATGTTGATCGGAAGGCGGACCAACGCGATTCGCGCTCGGAATCCGACCAAGAATGGACGGAAAAGAGCTAGAAAAGGACGATAACGTTAGTTTGTCGTTTTACGAATACGTCCCTACCTGTATGCAGTGGTCTTGGCACGTAATAGACTTCCCTTTCGGGCAGCAAAGCAGTTTCGCTCCGTCAACTGGAAAAGAAGCCGTTAAATAGCGTGCGCTAACAATGAAGAGGATCTTCTTTCTCGTACACGGCAATACGTGCGTTTCGGTCGCCTCCGTTTTCTCTTTCTCCATCGGAGAGATAGGATGCACCTCGCCCGAAAGAAAACATCGCCACAAATCGCCCTAAAACGTTTCGTTGCATATTCGTTCGCGTCTTATTTATTTTTCCAGTCATTACACCGGGTGGAGGTCCGCAAGGTCCAATCAAAGCCCGTATTCGATCATCGTTACTCAATGTCGCATCGCCTTGTATCTAAGCGGGGGGTGATCCGTTCGCAAAACAGTCCAAATGGCCATTAGGGTAACAATTATCCTTTATTTACCTGGCGGCACGTTTGGCGGCACGCTTCACTCGTCGCGAATCTGCAACATGACGTCGTTATCGACGCATTTTGCGTCGATTCGACTGGCTTTTGCGTCGACTTGACTTGGAAAATCGCCACTTCGGCACACGACCAAAACGCCGCCTTTTATTCGCGTAATATGAGATTAGATGATAGGGGGGTAGGCGACGACGGAAGTATTTTCGTTACCGTCGAACAATCAGCGAGGCGTTTACGGACGCGTTTCCATCCTTTCGTCGTTCCGTTGTTCGCTACGGGGCGTCGGATGAGCTGCGAAGAAAGGCGTAGGTGTGGTTCGGTGGGGGGGATTTTTATTTAGAGTTAGTTCTCTTTACTCGCTTGCATTGTTTCTCGCACGTTGACGATTCGGCGATTTTGCAGCACTCGTCGCTCATTGGACGAAGATCTAGAAAGGCGCGCGCACGCGAGAGAGAGTTTACGATTGGACGGCCCGACCGTTTAGAGTCGGCAAAATGACTGGAAATTAGGTCGTACCGCTCGCTATTGACGTCGTAATGGTGACGAGAGCCAGGATAAGGAGACCACTTGGACGCAACCAAGAGAACGTGTCGTACTGCGACCGTCCCATCGTTAGCCGAAACAGAACTGGCTTCCTATTACCGCATCAGTCTGCTTCGCGAGACGAAGAGGATACCGAAGAAAATGCCCGTAGGCTTTGTGTACATAAACTAACGCACGGCATCTCGGAAAAAAATAAACTTCGATTATGAACGCACTGCGCACGCGTATACATCCGCCCACTTCCGGATGTGGTGTACCTGTTATGACGATTGAACACTGATAAGGCAGGAACGCATTTCGTCGGCGGTGCTCGTATACAAAAGCCGACATTTGAGCTCCCGAAGAACGGCGTCGCGAACGGATCGTGTTCGCGCATCATCAACGAGCGCCATTTTGAATAATTCTTCCGATCGCCAGCGCTCCAAAGCCATAATTCCGTCGGCGTGCCAGAGCCGCAATTCACACGCCAAAATCGCCGACGTCACTTCGACTTGGCGCGCCGACAAACGCCCCTCGACGTCATCGCACGTTGCCCCTCGCAACACGAGGCGCAGGCGCGGCGAAATTGAGCCGGGAAACACTCCCGCGGCCCCGCTCCCACAAAGCAACCCTCCCATCATCGTCCCTATGCCGTAAACGTCGGCTTTCGAATACAAATCCGGTAGAAATAAATCGCGATCGGGCGGGGGACCCTCGCGACTATATCTGACGATTTCGGGCGCCCAAGCGCGCGCGTTACCCGCCATCATTTGCCCGGGTTCGACGAATTGAATGGGCTTCGCCGTCGACTCGAACCCGCTCCGATACAAAAAACGCGCCATACCAAAATCGGCGACGACGGCACGCCAACCGGATTCATCCAAAAATACATTATCGGCTTTGATATCGCGATGAACGACGCCAAAATGAAGAAGATGATGAACGGCGGACGAGATTTGAGCTAAGAGCGCGAACGCGTGCGTCTCGGTGAAACCGTACGGCGGAGCGGAATTCGTCACGCGTAGACGATCGGCAAACGCTTGTAGAGTCGTGTCGTATTCTTTCATGGCCATAAACGTTGTCTTGGTTGCGAGTTCGAGACGAACGTCCATGTGGGGTGGGACGATGTAGGGAAGATAGCGCGTGAATTGGGACGTTGAGCCGTCGTAGTGATGACGTATTTCGGCGATGTTGGGATGGCGGGGAAGTTGAAGGGGAACGGAGTGTTCGGCGCCGAATTGACCGGCGAGGAAATTGCCCAGACTCTGACCGGAACCGTGACCTCCACTGTGCATGTTCACTAGATTGATCATTACCTAGAAAGAGGGAAGAACGTTTGTTTTAGTCTTAGGGATTCTATGTAAAATGAATCAACTTATTTGAGGTCTCTAATGGTCCCCCTACTACTTTAATAAAAAAAGCCTTATCTCCTTCTCATACGGAAGTCCCTAAGTATATAGAGCGCTAAGGGCGTCTGTGGTTTCTATGCTATGCATTTCTAGAAACCTTTATCCTAGCCCTCAACGTGCCACTTTAATTCTAACAAACTGCCCCCCAATATAATCTTACTTTTAATATCATCCTTCCCAGTTGAAAATGTCGTATACGGAAGATTAATGAACAGGCGCCTTCTCGCGATCCATCCGGTCTCTGATTCAAAGGCTTTGACTCCAATAGTTCATAATCCACGCCCACTTCCCATTCCTTTCCCAATTCCTCCACCGCGTCTCCCTTGACAACGGGCAACATTCCTTTCCCGCACATATCCTCAATGTCAAATTTGAAATCAATTCCAGTTAATTGACCAACGTCGACGAGCAAAATTCCCGCCAATTTTTTTGCAACGCTGGACTCCAAAGTCCCGTCGTCGCCAAGCAACGCTCCAGCAACTTGAGACAATCGCGATTTCTTTATAATGACTTCGTCATCGCCGCCGTGGCCACGCCCCCTTTGTTCCATCTCAGCTCTAAGGCGCGCTAATTGATCAATAAGTTGACTATTTTTCCGTTCAAGCATGTCGACGTGAGCAATACGTTCCCGCTGGGAATTGAGAGCGTCGTTTAGAGCTTGATTTTTGTACTCAAGTTGCTCCTTCTCGGCGCATTGACGTCGTAATTCCATTATCTCGTCGACTCCCCCCGTCGTCGTTGCCATGGATACGTCGTCATAGTGACGTGGGAATCCAGATCCATGGGCGTGCCAATGAGAGAAGGGATCTCGTAGGGGAGTAGCGGATGGGGAATAGGGAGGATAGGGTTGTTGAGCATAAGGAGGTATTCTCTGTTGTTGGTAATAGGATGATAAGGAGGAAGGTCCCGCTCCCAATGACGGAGAAACGGGAGGAGGTCCTAGAGGAGCTAAGCAAAGAAATAGTCATAATTAATCTAGTTATTGAAACCCCTAAGGGCCCCCCACCCCTTATGAGATACAGAGACTATTTCTTCAGGTTACGTCACAAGATGACGTGTGACGAGAAGTGGAACTTTCTTATGATCTCACCTCGTCGATATCTCGTTGCCAAATGGGCTTTGAGACAGTCGGCGACTTGATAGTGTCCATTTGATTCGGAATCTTCGATTGCCGTTCGTCCTTCGCCATTTACGAGCGCCACATCGGCGCCGGCGTCCAAAAGAACGCGTACGGCGTCTAATTTGCCTCGATAGGCGGCGAGATGGAGTGCCGTGTCGCCGTTTTTGTTCTGAATATTCGCATTGGCGTCTTGGGCGCGCGTGAGAAGTCGGAGGAGATCGTCGAAGCCTTTATCCGCGGCGACGTGCAGTGGAGTCGAACCCCAGTTCGTTTGGAGGCTCGTTCGCGCGCCTCTGTTTAAAAGACAACGCGCTATTTCGATGAGACCGCGTTGGGCGGCGAAATAGAGCGCTGCGCGACCCGACGTGTCCGTTTCGTCGGCGTTTGCGCCCGTGGCGAGAAGGTCGCGCACTCTTTCGACGTTTCGATCCTTAACCGCTTCGATTAGGGTCGCCATTTCGCGGCCGAAGGCGAAAGTGCGAGAGAGAAAACTAAAGAACGGGTCCCGTATTTTTCCATCACACGTCCCGTACACGAGCACATGTTACATGTCGTCATTATCTTTTTCGTTGATTAATCCTACGTAGTCCGTTTCCACGCGCTCCGTTTCTCCGCTCGGTTTCTTCCCGTTAAAGCAGAAGCAATAAATCATTAACGAAATAATGATTATTGCAGCAATGCCACCAATTGCTCCACCAACAATAGCACCCACACTACTGCCCTAAAAAAACAGAATCATAGAGAGTAAAATATTTACGCCTGTGTTGCAACGTACGGGCGGAGGTGAGGGCCCCACTGAGGGGGTGGGCAAGGGAATGTGACTGCACTTTGGCGGAATTCCACCTTTCGCTTGAGGCAGACACAGTTCCAAATTATTAAAATAAATTCGATCCAAAACGCTAAAATTCCCATAAAATTGACTTGCTAAGGTAAACAACTAAGAGAAGAATTGAAATGAGGTTTTCATTTCTTACCAAGACAACAGCCAAGTCCATTGGATATCATACTATTCAAATCGACGACACATGCAAAAGGACACTTTCCCTATGAGTAAAAATAATTAGAAGAGAAAGGCATGCATATATGATAATAATGATACCTTCACTGGCAAGACAGTGCTACAACGTGTCTGCGTGCTTTTGAGTTTTTCAATATATTCCTGATATTTTACCGCGCAATTTGAATTCCTACCACCGAAAAAAATCCAAAAAGAAAATACAATTGAATTAATCAATATGTACATACTCTGGATCAGTTTGTGACGTTTCATAGCACATCAATGTCAAAGGTAGTCTTGCTATATGTAGAAAACATTCGAATAGAGTCAGTGGTAGTTTGTCTTTGTGTACCAGTGGCAGTCAAGTTGAGATCAGCGGCGCAAATTTCAAGCGTTTCCTCCACGTGTCTAAAGCAATGAGGCTGGCACAAGACTCTAGCTGACCTAGCCAGATCCCTAAGAAAATAATATCATCTGATCAATAAATGATATTTTATTTTTAATTTTTATTTTGCCTCAGTCTTTCGTTGAGAATGCTTCTACAGTATCCAAAATTTATTCCGTCTACGCAAATCACTTGCTTAGCTACATCTTCACTCATAGCAATAACGTCCTGGTATATAAGATTAGGATGGGAATATTCATTTGTCTCTTTCTTTTGCTTACAATAAAGGCGTCAAAATTGAGAACACAATCAAGACTCGCGTAGTTTTGATCTGAGAGTTTAGTGAGCTGTGCATGACAAGCCTTTGACCGTTGTCTCACATCAAAATGAGCTTTCTATACACGAGTATATATCTCTATACTGCAGTCATGTGTTTAGGTATTATTTATTACGTTGCATGCTACAGGAGGGGCTATTTGACATTGCCGGAAATAGGCCTCATAGCCAATTACGTCATTGGGATCTGGGACTTTTAGTTGGGATCCCAAGCAGCATCCTAAGAATGACTTAGAAGCGTCCAATTCCTAAAATACATCATGTAAACAATAAATAATTAAATTTTTTTATTTATTGACATTTTTGCATGATGAAGGACATTGTCCCGCTTTCAAATCTGTCACATTGCAAATCTGAAAACAGAAATGTGATGCGTGGGGCGTCATATTTTTTGATTTCTTACTGCTGTCGAAGGGTTATTCAGCTCGATTCCTTGTCTCATGAAATAGAACTCCAATTCCAATCTTCCACATGATACACCTGCTTCGTTATTGATACACATCACCTCTAAATAGTCCATAACAAAAGACTTTTGCTGAATGTAGCTCTAATAAAAGACTCCCAGTGACGTGCATTAATAAATATAATGTACCTTTTTAATTGGATTATCTTCGGACAAGCAATTTTCCACGAGCCCAAAACTCTTTTTCCAGCAATCGTTCCCACACAAATCCCCATAGTGTTTAATAGCAAATTCGAAAAAATTATCCAAAGAGCCCTTCGTATTTCGAACGTTCGATAAACACGTTCTCCAATCTTTGGAACAGTTTGAAACCAAACTATTGTTCAGCGAAGCGAGAATGGCGGCGTCGGCGAAAACATCGTTTAGAATTCCCTGACAGATGAAGCCGTATTCGATTAGCGTGTCGGCGCACGTCAAATTCGCTGTATTGAAGATGTCGGCGAGACCGATGGGGGCGGGGGCCCTTCGCACGCGACTACCCGGATGTTGGAGAAGCTGTAAATTTATGCAAATTTGTTTTTCGCTAATGCGATAGGTGCGAACGCACCTGGTTGTAGAACGAGTGAGCTTCGTCGCGTTCGAGACACGATTTCGCGACGTTTACGATCGTTTCGCGGCATCCGGCGTTGCGGGAAGTCGTTTCTGTCATTAGGATGACGGCTAATGTCACTATCTGTCGCGAGCAGTCGTATCTCGTAGATTTTTCGAAGCATTCGACGATGGCGACGAGAGAGCGCCACGATTCGACGCATTCTTTCGATTTCGGCACGACGATTGCGCGCGCGCACTCCGTTGCTAAGGAGACAGCGTCGTTCGTCGTCGCTGCGGTCGACGCCAACGCCGTTAACGCGAGAAAGACGAAGGCACAACTCATTTTGTCTTGCACATGCGCGTCAGCGTGCTAGATCCGGTTTCGTCACCCGGATGCGTCGTCGCATATAAAATTCAACAACAAACCTTATTATGTAATGACTGGATCAGCGTGTTCCTTCTTTTTCGCCTTTCTCTCCTTCGCGTCGTCGCAAAATTCATAAAAATAGCCGAGATCGTGAAAGTCGTGCTCTTGATGCACGTGCTGAATGACTCGTCCTCGTAAAAGCGTCCTAGCGTACTCTACAGCGGCGGCATGATCTTCGGCTATACCCTCGTCGGTCAACCAAAGAACCATGTCACTGCCTATGAGACATTTGCGATATTTACGCAAACGATATCTGAAAAAATAATTAATTAAATAATTTCTATGCGCTAAGTCTTCTTACTTTCGATCTTTGCATAAATCGCGTTTGCACTCGGCTTCATATTGATCTTTAAACGTCGTACAAACAGTGAGAGTATACGCGTCCAGTTCATCGATCTCAGGTAAGTGAATCGACTCGACGTCATAGAGAAGTCTGCGAATCCTAAATAAAGATAAATCGAAAAAGAAAACGCTTTCTACTGAATTTTCCTACCAACGCAAAAGGAGAACCAAAACGGGATACTTATCAAATCCAAATAGCGCAAATAATACAAATCCCTTGTATTAAAAATTATATATAAAAGATAGAAGAATTGTTGCTCTTTCTTACCTGTCCAAAATTTAATGCCCCGTCTAAAAATTCGACTTCGTAAAAAACTCCATCTTGACTTTCTCCCATAAATCGCTTAATAGTGATATAAACTCCCTATAGGCGCATTCCACACGTGACTATAAACTCCCCTCAATAATAATAATTCAATTCTTACCAAAGTCATTGAAACAACAGAGTAGAGAATATAGATCACGTGCCTCACAACCAACTGCTGTTTAAGACTATTAGAATCCGTCTCCGTCTGGGAAGACGTTAGAACAGTAGAAAGTCTTCTATCATCAGCCACTATTTGAGTTTTATCGTCGTTTTCGACGATTTCAGCGGCTACAATAACGTTTGAAGTATCAGTGACGTCATTTTGGTCGACTGCGGATTCTTGGACGGCGGATGAAAAGCGTTGTCGGGTTTCGTTTGATGATGACGATGACGTAAGAACGACGGAAGTTGTAGAAGCGTTATTTTCCTTTCCTTGAAGATGAGCCGCCCTCTTTTTCTGGTGTATTCGACCGAGAGCCGTTAGGGACAAAAGACTAAGAAGAATACACAATACTAATATCACCATTGACATTATTTCCTTAAGAAAACATATGAGTTAAGATTTCGAGAGGGGAGGAGTCTTCTCTACCTGTCCTGTTCCAAAAAGAAATCGACCGTCACCGTTGTGTTGATAGAAAAACGACGCGTTTCCCGTCTGGCACGTCTCGTTTGAATCCGGCATAGAGACGGTGCCGAGAGACACGAGAAAAGTCGTCGCGATGACGGGGATACTGGGGTATGAGAATGGGGGAGAGAATTCCTTAAGATTTCATCGTCTTACCCTATGCTAATACTAATCATTATAGCGAAGATTTTTCGCCACAGTTTCGCGTCGTAGTGGTGAATGATTACGAGGCCTACGGCGACGGACGTGGCGAGGAGACGGCTTCCTAAAACGCCGACTAACTGGAACCAGAAGAGAGTGATGACACCGGGGTCGTCCGGACACAAATCGCTTGTCGTTTGCGACAAAACGACACTGAAAGCGCCAGTAAACTTCAAAAAGAAACACTCGCTTTTATCTCAATGATTGTTCGTATCTATGGTTACCAGGAGAACGAGCAAGGCCATGTCTATCTTAAACATGATTCTCTTGAATCGACGAGCTAATAGGAACATGAATAAAAGCCAAATCTAGGAGATTTGTTTAGAAGGAGGAGGAGGAGGAGGAGAGAAGGTCTCTCACGATTCCTGCTAGGCTGAAGTAGCTGACGTAGTTTATGGACGTTGCAAGTTGATTTTCTATTTGTTCGACTTTTAGAGACGTCAATGATATCATGTGCGCCGAAATGAAGATGATTGGAGCGGAGAGAAGCGTGCACAAGACGAGCGACGTGGCAATCTAAAAAAAAAGAGACGAATTTTTAAATTAGAAACGATGTCTATTGTCATACGAGATCAGCAGCTAGGGAATATTTCTGGGAATAAAAAAGAAGAGCAGGCGCCGTGGGAAAAGTGCCGTAAAGAAAACCGAAATTAGAAAGATTTCCGGAGCTGTCAAGAGCGTCAACCATCTGCTGAACTAAAAGTGGACAAATAAGCCTAAAGATTAAATAATGACGTAACTGACTCTGATGGTTAAATCAACTTACTCTTTAACGGTGATTAGGAATATGGGAATCAATATAGCAAAACCCGGAAGTCGCTTAAATTTTCCCACCATAGACATTCCGAGATAGAAGAGTGCGACGCCGTCGAACGCCTGTTTGAGTACAGTAAAAAGAGGTGTTATGATGTGAGGAAGTTTGTGTTTGACTATGGGATTCAAGACGAGTCCGATGATTGCCATGAAAACGATGGGATTCGTTATGACGCCGCGAAAAACGATCCACGCAATTTTCAAACCGCTTTTTCGATTCTCGCTTTTCAAATTTTTCCCGTACTCCATCATTGCAAAACCGATGGGATTGAGAAAAATGAACGATATAGGGGCAATGAGAAAGAGATAATCGCCATATGATAATCCGGGACTTGCAGGCGATTTAAAAAGTGACGTCACAACGGGTAAGCCGAATGCGAAATCGTTCGATTGGGTGGTGAATATTGCAAAAAGTGCGGCGCGATCGATTCCCAATTTTCGTTTGATGGCGAAACCGAGAGAAATTACGACGACGAAGATGATGGATTTTGCGAGAAGAATTGCAAGTATGAACCACCAATTGACGGCGGAAAAATCGAGTTGGGACATATTGAGAAAGAGAACGCTTGGAAGAGCGATAAGACTCGCGAAACGACCGAGACCCTTCGATTCGGTCGCGCCGATCAGTTTGAGACGACCGATCACGTAGCCGAGAAGGATTACGGCGAAAACTTCGACGAGAGCTGCGTAAAGATCGGAGAAATTGACCTCGTCGTCTTCAGTAGGCGTAGCTGGATCATCATCAGACATGATTGGTAGTGTGTGATCACATGTTAACGCGTACGCCGTGACGTCTGACTAGCGCAAACGTAAACAAACGAAATGGACGTCTTTCGCTATCGTAGACCGTCCCTTTGGCTTCTATTGTTCTCCGTCTTTCTCAACATCATCCTTTTATACTACGTAATGAATCGCGAGCAGACGCAGAGCTCGCAAGCGCACGCTACAAAGGAAACGATCGTTTCGGAGACGTGCACGCGACCGGGAGACCTTCGTCTCGACGGAAAAAATCAATTTCACATTGCCGGTTGGAGATCGGGTCGCGAGGGTCTCTATTCGCTCGAATTTCAAACGTTTACCGATAGTCGCGGCGTTTTATTCGCCGAGGTGCAATTTGGTGCGAAAAAAGGCGATTACATCATCCTTCGTTTCGACGAAGGCAATCTCGTGCTTGAATTCGACGCCGGGCACGGGCTCGTGCGCGTTTCGAACGCGATTGTCGGCTACGGAGGTCTGTGCGACGCAAAATGGCATCGGGCGAGCGTCGAACGTCGCGGCAACGAAGCGTGGCTCGATTTGGACGGAAAGCGCGTGCGCGCTGAAATGCCCGGGTCTACGCGCGAAATAAATACGAATTCGGGACTTTATGTTGGCGGTTTGCCGTCTGACGTCATCCTTCACGATCTCGGCGTCGATGGGCGAACAATTTCCGTTGATCGTTTTCGCGGTTGCATACGAAATTTAGTTCTAAATGGAAAAAACGTTTGGAGTGAAAAGGGGCGGGACCCCGTTTCTACGAGAAACGACGGGACCCGCATGCCCGTTGACAATGACGTTCCCATAGTAACAGCATTCTCTGATAATCACTATAAGGAAGCATTGGATTTAATTGGTTCTATACAAACCCATATGCCGTCGAAGAGTATCATTGTCTATGATTTGGGACTGGGTCCTTCTGCATTAGATAAGGAAAGCTTATACACTAACTAATATTTTTAGTTTATTAATTTTTTTTTCCGATTTAGATAGGGTCACTTTGTCAGGTAAAAGTGCGTCATTTTGACTTCTCCCGCTATCCGAACCACGTAAAAGATCTCAAACAGTACGCGTGGAAACCAATTATAATCCAGGTTCGTTATTTGGGTCAGATTTTATAGAAATAATTAATAGGCCCCCGCCTCCCCCATAGGAAGTCCTATCTCAACATACCACGATTTTCTGGGCTGATGCCTCAGTTCGTTTCCAATCCAATTTCGCTCCCCTCCTCCCTCATCTTGACTCCATCCCCTTTCTCGGTCGACATACCGTTGGCAGGGTAACGGCGTGGACCCATCCAAAAATGCTAACGAGTCTCGAAGCGTCGTCAGATGCGATTGGCTCGTCGCGAATGATCGCGGCGACGCTCTTTCTCATTCGAGCGACGGACGAGTCCTTTGAATTGATTGTAAAACCGTGGGTCGCATGCGCATTGAAATCCGACTGCATTGCACCGGAGGGATCCAAATTGACGGGCTGTTTGACGCCCGAAAAGGAGACGGATTATAACGGCTGTCACCGCTATGATCAGTCCGCTTTGAATGTTCTTCTTTTCAAGGCGCTAGGCGACGAGAGAAAAGAAGCGTGCACAGACGATACTCTAGTGAATAAGTTGACTGTAACAACTAGGCATCCAACGAACGATTTCGTGATTAAAACGTGTTAGAATAGTAGCATAGATTAATTGAGCTGATTAAATAAATAAAGATTGATTTGGGGAGGACTCATACGCGTAGGGAGGATTCACCAGGGTTATTGAATCTTCTAAAATTTCATTGCAATGAAGGCTGAAAACTAAGCAGGTACTAACAGCCAGTAGAAACGTTTTCTATCTAAAATCACTGCCAAATGACCTATCAAAGTCAACTCAGGAGAGGGAAGGAGGAGGAGGAGGAGAAGAAACGCTTTTTTTATGATCTAAAACTTACATACGAACTGATTTTCCTTTTCATTTAATTGACTTTCAAATTTTCGATGCCCTTGAAGTCGTGATGTTCCTCTGGAATGGCTTTGTCCCACGGCGGCAATTCCTTGTCGAATCCTTCGCGTCCCAAGAGCCACGACGTCACCATGGGACCCTTTCCCTTGAGATTGATCTTGCCGCGCGTTTCGATGTGATAGCCGCCGATGCGACGCAGAATTCGCGTCGTCGTGCTGCTGACGTGAATGCGGAGCGCAAAGCCGGTCGATTCCATGCGAGAGGCGATGTTAACCGTGTCGCCAAACACGCAATAGTGCGGCACTTTGAGACCGACTACGCCGGCGACGCACGGGCCGGAGTGCAGTCCAATGCGCAGTTGGAGATGCAAATCAGGAAAGTGTTTGATCGTGAATCCGTTAATAGATGCCATCAAGTCAAGAGCCGTATTAGCAATCTAAAAAATACCGGTTATTTAATTAATCAGAGGGTATTAATTAATTAATTAAGAAGCTACTGACCTCGGGTGCGTGGTGTGGACCCGTTCTCTCTGGGAGTCCAGAGACAACGATGTACGCATCGCCAATTGTACCCAGCTAGAGTTAGAGAGCATTTACTGATTGTCAAGTCCTTAGCACTATCGGTACCTACCTTGAAAACATTGTAGCTGTCAATGACCTTGTCAAATCGGCTATATAAATCATTGAGAAGCCCAATCACCTATATTGAGACGAGATTCTTTTTGAATTCGTTGTGATTATGTATGTGGCGGCACCTGAAGCGGCGTACTGTTTGCAGCGATCTTCGTAAAGCCGACAATATCGCAAAAGCAGACGGTGACCTCTTCGAATTGCTCGGCGGCAATCTTGTTGCCGGCCTTCAATTGCTGAGCGACTTTCTTCGGTATCATCTGATATAAAATCGTCTCTGACCTGTGAAGTGTAGAAGTGTACAAACAGTGCAAAGAATGAGTTTTTGTTTTTTTTACCGAGCTTTTTCCTCTGCCAACGCCTTTGTTCGTTCCTCGACCAATTCCTCTAAATCCGACGAGTACTTTTCCAACATTGCAACCATATTATCGACGAGAGTTCCGGGATCGTGTTCGCGTTTTATGGCGGTTAATACTTCGGGAAAAGAGGGTCGATCTTCGGGACAATCGGCCCAGCACAATTCGACGACGTCGACGTATTTTGCTGGGCATTCGTTGTCGGGAGGAAGAGCGGGTCGAAATTCGGGATCCCGTTGCATGTGAGCGAGAACCTGTTTCAAGGACATGTTGCAGTCAAAGAAGGGAAATTGGCGGGTGAGAAGTTCATATAAAATCATGCCAAAGGCGAAGACGTCACCCTGCATGGCGAAAAAGAATAACGTCAGATTATTAGTATTTATTATATAGGTAGTACTTTTTTCGTTCCGCCTGGAAGTCTCGTTATGTAGAGCGTTCTCGAGACAAGTGCCGATTTAGATGAATCAATTCCAACGAAGAGGGATTCTACGGGAATCGCTTGGGGCTCGCTCACAACGAGCATCTCAGGAGCGACCCAAAGTAACTTTTGCAGCTAAAAGACAAACAAAATAAAGGAAATAAATAAATAAAGGATGGATTAATGTTACCTCGACATTTTCATCTGGAGAATGACAACCCTGTTTGAAGTGATGCAATCCAAAATCCGTGACTTTCAGAACCCAATGACTGTCAATCAAACAATTGCTGCTTGTCAAACGTCCGTGCCAGCGCAAATCGGATCGATGTAAAAAGTCCATTCCTTGAGCGAGATCACGTGCAAGCGAGTAGCGAAAACCCCAATCGAGTCGAATGTCGTCGTTATCGAGAACGTCGCGAAGACTTCCTTTGCTCGCGTATTCCATCAAATAACCGACGTTCGGATATTCAATGCAAACGCCAATAAATGACACGAGATTCACGTGACGTAAACCGCGCATGAACCGTATCTCGGCAACGACTTCATCCGTCAATTTGACGCCGTTCTTTGTGACTCGTTTCAAGGCGAGTGTCTGGCCCTTATATATAACGCATTCGGGAAGCGGACTCGCGACGCTTCCCACGCGCAATGTAGACAAAGTGCGCGCGCTAACGCTCGATCCGCCTGACGGCGATCGACGTCCGTTCCATCCGAATGGACGTCGATCCGGTTGAACGTAGACGTCATCGAATCGAATGCGCCAATCGGTGTTTGCCAGTTCATCTTGTATGCGCATGCGTCGCACTTTGTATTGAATGCTAACGACGATGATGATGACGAGTCCGGCCACGAGAACTGTGGGTAATATTATTGGTAAATATGCCGTGCTGATATTGATGTCTTCGCAACGATTGCCCGTATATTTGACTGTGCACTCGCACGTGAGTTGATGATCGAATGTTCGATTGACGCCGCGAAATTCGAGTAGAAATGTGGAATTTAGTCTCGTGACTTTGCACGTGCCGCCGTTCTCACACGCCCCTCCCGGTCCCATGACGATTTTTGAATTTTCTTGAGCGCGAACGTTGGTGATTCGATCATCGTCACAATTGGGAACGAAGCAAGCGCCGTCGCCGGAATCGCGCGAAAATTCCTCAAAACCCGGATAACAGGAACACGTGCTTGGATTGACGCAATCACCGTTGCCATTGCAACCGTCTTTGAGCGCGTCGCATACGGGGATCTCGCAATTTTCACCTTTCCAACCTTTGCTGGATGTATGGTAGGGATCTTGGCGACATTCACATTGATTGGGCGCCTTGCAACGACCGTTAACGTATTCCAAAGCGATGGGATGATCGGTGCAATTGACGTTGTGAAAGAAGAGCGCTTCACACATGGCCACTGTCACGTGGACGCCAAGACAGTCAATGTAGCCTTTCGTCGGTTCCACGAACGGTATCAATTGACAATATTCGAGAAAGTTTGGCACGTCGAAGGCGCATTGACGATAGAGAGACAAGTTGTCTTGGTCGATTGTCGTGTTAAAAATGCCACATCGCTGTAGAATGGGTCCGCAAAGATCCGAGTGATAGACGCAGACAGGGGAATGTTGAAATCCTAATTTGTTCTCGGGAAGAAACATTTGGAGTTTGCACGACGGATCGTCGTCCGTGGGAGAAGCGACGAATGAGATGGGAAGCGTAGCTGCAACTAGATTCTGGCAAGCGGGAAGGAGAGCTTTACCGCCTTCGCACTAGAAAAAAAATAAAATAATTAATATAATGAGTGCACTCATGTATCAACGTACCTCAGGTTGGCTACCTAGCCATTCTCTCGGCTCATCTTTGGTGAAAAGAGTGACGAAGAAATCAGTTGCCAGTTGCAACAAATTCGCGCTCGTTGTGATGAAGAACTCTTCCTTCAAGCGAAAACGTCTCTGAGCGCCCTTATTAAAGTCGTTGCACACTCCTGGACCCCACATGAAATTCGTCTCTTTTGACGTCATTGGACCACCTCCGCAGCCGGATTCACATTCAACTAAAAAATAGAAAGAGAAAAATCGTCTGTCGTCGTTCAGATATGCGAATATTCTTTTTACACGTCACGGGAATGGAATTGAATCCGAAAATCCACTCGTCTGTCGTCGATACATTAGAGAGAAACAATCGTCGTTCCTGTATCAACGGTTTCGCCCACCATTCGCTCTTGACTGGCGTAGACGGATTCAGATACTTGTAGAGTAAACCGCGACACTTTGACTCGTCTTCAGGGCAATGAAGTGTCAAGTTGAGCTCAAATGAATAGTTGATTTCGAACGAGAGATCCGGTTGGCCTTGGGTGTCGTTGAAAACTTTTAAATTGACTTCGACTCCGCGATATCCAGCTCGATCTCCCTACGACGAAAAAAAGGAGAAAAACTACTATCAATATTATATATAGTCAGGTTGGGAATTTTAACGTTTTCAAAGCTGAATGGAAAGATGCCTCTATCGTTGGACGATCGCAATTGATTCGTTATGGCTGAAGCGCTTAACGTCTGATTGACGTCGATCAAATCCGAGACGGCTTTCATGAAAAGAACGACGGCATCGTAGACCATTCCGAGCAGAAGAAAGGTGAAACGACGCGGATATCGAATCGCCGTGTCGTATTCAGTCGGATCGAGCTTGTTTACGCGACGTTCCAATTCAGCCCACAGTTCATATTGTCGAATATCTCTTAGAAGGTATTGGACAACTTCGACCATGCCTAGAAATAAATAAGTGAGAAATTATTATTTTTATGAATTTATCTTTTTTTCTTTGTACCGGCAAAACCCTCTGCACACGTGACTTTTTCCGGTACGGAACAGCTGTAGAAATCCTGCGGAGGAAACGACATTGCAGCCAAAGTCCCGGCTGCAACCCACTGATATCCCTATATAAGTGTATATATATATATCTAAAATGTGATAGTGTGTCGCGGTGTACGTGATAAGGTGCGATTTCGTGAAGAATTGCTTGCTTGTAGAGATGCCAGCTGTCTTGGCTGAACGGAAATGATAAGATGACGTCGACGTTTTCCTCCTTGATGCGTCTGAAATTCTCAGAATAATTTGGAAGGTTTTTGAGTGTCTCGTTAATCTGACGATGTCAACAATAAATCAATGGAGAATAATTAAATGAATAAAAATGAACCTCTTGTAGATTGGGCACGTTGGGAACGCTATCCACGCCCAGAATATATTCATCTGCAACAATTTCTATACCTAGATTGGCTACCTCCTGTCGAAATGATCTTGGAACAGGAAGTCTGGAAATTTTTGACCGGTGAAAATTATTTATAAATTTATTTATTTTTACTTTGAGTTCCAAATGACTGCAACTCGTTTCCATCCGTGAGTGGCGCAATAGTGAGCAAGGGCCTGACCGAAACGATCAAAACTGTAGGCAAAGAGCGTCAGAAATGGATATCTAAGAAAAATCAGAGACAAGTGAAGAGACGTTTCTCCTAATGATTCTTTCTCTATAGCTACTACCTCTGCTGGTACGTAAATCGCTCTCCCTGAGGAAACAATCCAATCTGAAAAATACGCACGTGATCTCAATTAATAATAATAATAATCATTATTTATTTTTCTAAACCTGAGTGACGTTGAAGACTCCCGGCATCATTGCCATGCTATCGAAATCCAAATTCTGCGTGGGACCGAGAAGAAGATGAATACGATCTTTGGTAATCAAATCCATGATGCTACGAATTGCCGCCACTTCCGGAGCCGTGTTCAACGTTTCGCTGTCCGGGGGCATGTGACCGACGAAATAAGACAATTTTCGACGACCTTTTTGACCAGGAAAAATCGTCTCAAACTTGTTTGGATCACTAAATAAAAGAAATAGATGATGATAGTACAGAAGTTAGGATTGATTTCAGTTGTCTAACTTGACGTCATCAAGAGCTAGTGTGACCATTGTAGAAAAGGCGCTTCCGTAGAAGTCATAGACTCCGGGTTGTGGCGCCAACAGACCGATCCTGATTTCCTCTATATATGTATGTATAAATAAAAAATGGCGAATGTTTCTTCTACTTTCGTCGCCGTACCTACGACGTCAAAAGCGTTTGAGAGAACGTAAAACGTTGCGTTTTCCGTCAAAGAATGCATACTAAAATTGAGCTGAAATCGACCTCCTTCGCAGACGGAGTCATAGAAAAAAGCAACTCTAAAACCATAAAATATAATAATTATTTGAATTTGTACGTGGGGGGGCATACTTTACCCCTTTGTTGCATTAATGACGCTATTGGTTAAACAAGCCGATGGAACGGCTGAAACTCTGATGGAAAGAGAGGAATCGGGTCCAGATGTGACCTTGTTGCCATTTGCGTCACATATAAAGACTTGAATTGGTTGCGGAAAAGGGAAATTGGCGTCGACAGTAGTTCCGGGTGAAGGGTCAGTTTCCGGGTCAATTTGCAATCTCGCAGCCTTTTGAGCGATGACGTCGAACGGAGGAGTTAGGAAGACTTCTTTTGAGCTGGGAAAATCGTCGTAGCGAAGTGGAACCCTGCTGTGGGAAAAGATGCTTTGTGACGCCGTAAAATTCAACTGCATTCCATCGTATATATCCAAAAGTCGAATGTCAGTAAAAATCACTCGACCCTAATATGGTCCAATCAAAAGTCGTCCTTATCCCCTCTACGTTAATTGCTTACATCTCGCGCTTCTTCTCGTATTGACAAGTCACCAGTGATTACCTGCGTACGAACTTTGTCGCCGCCCAGATCAACTCTAGACGATTCTAACTGATTGTTCTTAGCTGTGAATGCTTTCAAGACGACCCCTAGGAAATAGATATAATCTATTGACAGCAACTGAGGAGCATGAGGCCTCTATTGAAAAAAAACTAATTATGATACAAGGGCAACCTCAGATGGAGGGCCGTCTACAATTAAATGCATCCGGGCCAAAAAGGGAGGAGTGGGGGGGAGGAGGCTATAAACCATCAGCTAATGACTCATTTATAAATACTGAAAACATGATGAGGAAAGGGAGCTTGGCCTAACCGTTTAATTTTCTTGGCACAGTGACATCAACGTTGGCAAAGGCGTCGTTTCCGCACGTTGTTTCATTGCAAATCTTTAGAGTTTGATTGTCATAGGGATCCTTGTACATTATCACTAATTGAATTGGAGGCAAAGGCGTGTTTGTCGCAATCGTCTTGGGAAACGCATTGGGCACGGGATCGACCAATGACAAATGGTGCCCTTTGTCTACAAACGAAATAATTGAAAAAATAAATAAATATTGATTATGCATAGCATACTGGTTATGTAAACTTTATTCGTATAAACTTTGTTGTGATCATGTTCTACGTGCTCGCTTCCGTAAACTTCAAATTTGAGCTGACGACCATTCAAATCGGGCATATTCACGTGACCAAGAAACTCAAAACTGGAGAAAAAATTACAAGGGGATTCTAATTTATTTTATTATGCACATACGTTGCTACACCCCTGACAGCTGTCCTCTTAACAAATCCATTCGGATATTCTGAATTGACGTCACATACTCTTACGGCACCAGTGTAGCGACAATCAGTCTCCAAAGCGGACAGGCAAACATTATGAAACCTAAAAGTATTGAAAAATATTAGAGACAGTGAGAGTGAGTTCTTCTCGTGCCACGCCCACGCACGAGCATAGTTTTCCGCCTTCCGCCGCCCATATGTCGTCTATCGTAACATTTGAAGATGACGCAATGATCTCCAAAGTCGAGCACGGTCCATCGGAAATGCGTTCTCCAGATCTCAAAAGTTCGACGGCTATAGAGCCAAGCATGAAGCCGTCAACAGGAACATTATAGTATCCTAAATAATGATCATGTGTCAAAGTGAACACGCCCCTTTCCTTCTGGGCCCCCATTAGTGTTCTTACTCAAACGACTTAGCATGAGTCGTTCCAGGCGATCGTTCTGGTATTTTTCGCTTGCGCTCGTCGCATTGGCGCGTCGCAAAGCGTTTATCGAGGCGAGAGTCTCTTCCCGATTGGGTGGCGAGAGATCTTCAACGATTCGCAGTTCGATGTCGTCGCATTTGTCGTCGTGGCTATGAACGGAATCGACTCGCGCAAGGAACGAGACGAGAAATAATGCGACGATCGCGCAACGGGCTTTCATGACGAGAAAATCGAATTAGAAGCCGTTCGCTATGTCGCGCGGGTGATGTCGAATTGATTCGGTTAGAGGCGATGAGTTTAGGGCTCGCTTTCGATGCTTCTTCGCGATGTCAACACCTTCCGTCGTTCGGACAAAGGAATTCCCAAACAATGACACGCGCGTTAGCGACGGATTACATTTAATTTTATTCTTATTTTTTACTGTTTCCATACGCTGAAATTTGGCTTGTCTTTTTGTTGTTGGGAGGTTCCACTTGATAGACTACCTCTTCCTCTATCTGAGGGATCAGCAAGAACGTCTCCATCATTTACACCTAATAATAAAATTTTCATGTGTCTATCACATTCTTTCCTATAAATTCACTTTGAAACGACGTTCTTTCTACACCGTAGGCCGACTGGAGACTAGGAAAATTTCCCACTTGGCCCTAATAAAATAAAGACAGAAAGCTTCCTTACAAAATTGAGATGATCGATGCTCTAATCTTACCTTTCGTATTATTCCCATTTCAATGAGCGCTCTTTTGCTCGTTCGTGGACATCCAGCCGCTGCAAAGTGAGACCAAATCATATCCGAAGCAGATGCAAAGTCTTTTGCTGTTCTAACACGTAAAAATAGACGATGACGTCATAAACGAAGTGGAAGTCTAACCTGCCCTCAGAATCGGAATATCCCATTTGGCGCCCCTTTCAATCAAGAACATGATTATCTAAGAAATCTGAATTCCGCTGTATTGCAATGTAATTATACCTAGTCATGTTACTTTTCCGTGTTCTTGAAACGCTGCTGCGTGTAGGGGAGTCCAAAGAGTCTTTTTATTCTGGGCATTTACACCTGAAAACCCGACGGATCATTCAGTTGGTTTGCTCACTCTACGTGGGTCGGCTTACTTATTCCCTTTTCCACTAACGTCCTAACGACGTCATAAAATCCCCAGAAAGTAGCTGTGTACGTAAACTGATGAGAAGTCACATCTATCTAGATCTACTACTCTAGGTACCTACCTACGTACAACTGGCTCTGCCCTGTTGCATTTGCCTCGTCAACGTCAACATCTTCCTTGAGAAATTTCTCCACAAGCTATAGCCGGTGAAAACGTTTGTTGATAGTTACTAATCTAGTCTCCCTTACAACGGCCACTCGCCTTCATATCGCCCTTCTGAGCGACAGTGGACAGGTCCCTTGATCTCGCTTTCATCCCTCCCAGACTCTCTCTCAGGTTCAAAGCCGTTGCTTCGAATCTCTTTTCCATATCCCACGACGTGCGCTAGATGTGATTATCTTTTCTTTCCCTCCTCCACCCACCTCCTCCACCCGGGCCTGGACGATGTCAATACAACAAGTCGCCGAGAGAGTGATCAATTTCTCGAGCCAATACGGTCGCGACGGATCAAACGCGTATGTGGCGGCTAACTTGGCCGGCCAAGCGTCCAAGTTTCCCGAGTACGGAGACTTTATGGAAGCCTTCGTGTTGGTAAGGAACGCCCCACCCAAATTTGTTACAACTCTAAATTACCGCTGGCCGTCTAACCTTTGCTCGTTTCTTCCAGAGGACGTATGGTCCTTGGTGGAAGATTGCGCCGTCTGCATCGACGCCGTTGAAATCGCGTCGCCCGGAGGCGTTTATTAGTCAGGACTTTGTTGGTATGCGCGCTCGAAAGGTTTCCGCGCGTGCACGTTCCAATGCACGACGCTTAGCTGCATGTTAACTGTGGAAGGGCCCGCGAGGGAGCTTGTACCGGCCGGCATGCATTAATTAATTATTTTGCACCTAGAACTCGAATTTCCGACACCGGTATTTCCGTCGAAAGTTGACATCATCGAGACGTACAATCCGGGCGCTGTCGTGCGAGTGTTGGCGTGCAACGCAAGTGTCGATTCAGGCGCAGCGTCTGGAGAAATAAAGTAAGAGAATAAGGAGAGGACGGCCTACTTTTTTTTTGACACGTTTTGTGCAGGTGGGTTACGCTTTGGGCGGGTCCGCCGCAGCAGGATGAAATTCCTAGGAAGTCGCGCATCTTTTCTCCGCCAATCAAAAAAATTGATTTCCCTACCAAGTGAGAAATTACGGAGCTGGACATTTGTTTTGAAGGTGTATACGTTAATTGTAGTTTACTGAGGCTCGAATTTAATCACGAGGGCCTTGACTACTACGCTGAGCTCGATGCTGTTGAACTGTACGGAACAAAGCCTAGCGCAGGTATTTATATTACAGACAAAATCGTTCTCTTACTTACAGTCACCGGCGTATTTTAGAAACTTCTCGTGAAAATCGAGCTTTAGGTTTTCAAATGGAACGAACGGTCAAATTGCTCAAGCAGCTCTCGCTGACCGAGTACACGCCATCTGAAGAATGGTCCGGAGATTTTGGCTATTTTGGAATGCTGCCTGTAAGTCTAACCAGAAACCAGAATAGAAAATTAATTAAACTACACACGTGCTTTCAGGACGAGGTAATTCAGATTATTATAAGTTATCTGGATACGAGAAGCCTATGCCGAGCGGCCCAAACGTGCAGGTAAACAGGAAAGATTTTAATTATTTAACTACTGATTTTTGGTAGCCTTCTCTTTCGTCATTGCTATGATGCCTCTCTTTACACCGAACTTGATCTCAAGCCTTATTGGAACACAGTACCTACCTAAGTATCGTTTCTCACTATTATTTTGATTTTCCTTCTCTTTGCTATATAGGTGGATGATTGCACGTTGAAGGGCATGCAAACGCGCTGCTCTCGCCTTACAAAGCTTAGCCTCTCGTGGACGGGTGGCTGCAAGCAGCTTACCCAGTCGGCATTCACGAGGTAGAATATAGTAGTTTGCAGAGTCCGGTGTTTGCACTCTTTAATTAATCAAAAATAGTTTTATTGAAACGTGTGGAGCTACGTTGGTGTGCTTGCGTCTGGCTTGTTGCGACTACATAACAGCAGACGGTCTGAAGGCAATTGTAGATGGCTGCCCTAATCTGCAGGGTACCAATAGTGTGACCTCTACTGTACTATTATATACTAATATATTGGGTCTTCTGTTCAGAACTGGATCTTCAGTCGTGTAATACACTTTCGAATTCCGCTCTGAAGCACTTGTCGAAACTAACGACTTTACAAGCACTCAATCTCTACAGGGTACCAATAGAGAACGATGCTCTAGGAGACATCGCTACGTAATGAACGCTCCTCAGTTTAATTAATTAATTAAAGAGGAGATGAATTTGAATTTTGCGTAGAAACAATAAGCAACTTCAGCACATCAATCTCGGCGGATGCAATAAAATATTCGATTTCAATCAAGCACTTTTTGATTTGACCGAAAACTGCAAGGATTTAAGAACGCTCGATCTATGGCGAGCTCGTACCACCCTAACGTCATACGGTCTCTCTCTCCTCGCTAAGAATTGCCCCAACCTCGAGGAAATCGATGTGGGCTGGGTGTAAGCTTTATACCTACCTGACTGCATGGGATCCTTGTGCACGTTTGTCTCAATAGAGACGGGTTCCGTTCGTCGCCTGATTGCTTTCAACCCCTCTTTGAAAATTGCACGAAATTGAAGAAAGTTTTTCTCACAGCCGTCCGGTCGGTATATATCAATCTAAATGCAAAATAACAATATTTTGATTATCAGAAGCGTGACGAATAGCGATTTGCTCGTTTTGGCCAAACACTGTCCTCTACTTGAACAGGTTGACGTCCTGGGAAATAATCAAATCATGATGGAATCGGTTACAGAGTACGCTTCATCTTGCACAGTATTTCTTAATCAGTACGACGTTCTAGAGTGGCGAAATCGTGCAAAAATTTGAAATTCTTCGACTTGTCGTTCTGCTCAAGCATCGGAGAGAGCGAAGTCAAAACTCTTCGAATGCATTATCCTGACGTCCAATTCAAAAAGAGTTTTACTGGATGACGATTCGTTTGTAACTATTTTTGCAGCTAGAATACAAAAACAACAACAAAAAATTGAGACAGATATTGAGACAGATCCGACCGCGTAAACTGCGTCTTTTCTGCACTCTCATTCTTAGGCTTTCGGTTGCAAGAGAAAGAAACTTAGAACGGTAAAATTAAACAAGGACAAAACGCACTACAGCAGGCAATTCCTTTATGAGTGGAATAACCCTGCCTATTCATTTCACGCAATAAACAAGAAGACCCTCCCTCCCCAAGTGAGTGAGTGAGTGAGTTTACAGTACCTCGCCATCCGACTCCTTTTCTTCCTTATTCGTTGTCGTCATCGTCGCACCAGCATCGATATCCGATAGTGACGTTCCACTGTCGGAGTCGTCGCTTTCATTTTCGTCGCTGCTGCTCAAAACAAGAGACTCATCATCGTCATCGTCGTCGTCATCGTCGTCGTCGGACTCGAGACTTTCCGTATCACTGCGCGATTCACCTTCGTCTCCATCGTCGCTCAAAGTCCATCCTTCCCCCCTTTCCTCTTTTTCGTCATCGCTTATTAAAGCTTCAGCGGCCGCCGCCGCCCCATCCTCTAAGCCCCCCTTTACCTTACCAACCTGATCGTCAACAGACTCAATCATCAATCTATCAACAGTCGCCTCATCGTCCTTTTTCTCCACGACAGTGCTCGCCGGCTCGGCGTCGTTCTTCCTCGTCTCCGCCGCCGCCGCCGCCGCCGCCGCCGCCGCCGCCGCCGCCGCCGCCGCCGCCGCCTCGTCGTCGTTGACTTTTTCCGCCGTCTCCACGACGTCGATTTCTTTCGTCTCCCCATCGTCGTCATCGCCGTCGTCATCGTCATCGTCGCCGTCTGTTGAAGCGGCCGACTTGGGAGGAACGAAAGGTGTCCAACGAAGACGAGTTTCGTCAAGGACGCGTCGATTCAATTGGGCCACTTTTTCGGCGTGAGCACGCAGATCGGCCAAGTTCAACGCAACGTAGAGTCTACAGAAGTACGATAAGTGAACGTTATTTTTTATGTACTACTCACTTTCCGTCTGTTGGTCGTTTTTTAACCATTTTAAGGCGTTCGAGGGTTCCAGCAACGTCATGAGGATCCATTCCCGTGTCTTGACTAATTTCTAATAAAACATTGAGAAGATTAAATGTATATGCATTGATTGGTCTTACTTCGTATCGAGAATGTATATGGTGATTCCGAATTGCAATTTGCGTACATGTACTCTTTGATAACGCTATCCCAATAGTTATGGTAGGTCAAGCAGCCAAGATCCGAGAGCGGTTTTTCGGGAGATCCTGGTTGATTTTCAATTCGAGAAAGCAAGTAACCTAAAGTACAAGTGACGTCAGATCATCATATATAACAAAGGTCTTACTGAAATCGATGAGGAAACGGCCAAAGCCTTGTCTTTGAAATTGGGGCATGGTCATGATGCATGAGACGTTGTAGCGCTGTTGGCAAGACTTCTCTTTTGAAAAGTAGCCAATTAAGTGCGACCCGTGCTTGTCTTCTTTCGTAAGAACATAAAAAAGAAACGGTTCGACGTCGTAGTAGAGAGTCTTATGGTCAAGGAAGAGTTTTGCCAATAAGCACAGATTCTGGCAATAAATCTAAAGAAGGAGAAATGTATTATATATATATAGGTCCTTGAGGGGTGAGTGTATGTATACTTTGCTCGTCTGCCCATCCACTTCCCACACGGACAGCTCATCTTTTCTATATATTTCATTGGCTGGAGGATGGTGCCACTTGCACTTGACCTGTATAGCGAAATAGCGAAATGGAGAATAATCACATTCCTCCCAACTAACCATATGTCTCTCCAATATGTTTCGACTCTTCATATATTTTAGGCAAAATTCGCATAAGAAGAGTTTGGGGAGCCTAAACAGTAAGAGAATTCCTATGATCTACTACTCTCTTTCTGTTGCATACATGGCATATTCTTGAGGATATGGTGACGAGTACCACGTGTCAATTTCCCACGCTCCAAAAACGATAACAGACGGTGATCGAGTTGTAGCTACTGGTCGACCTGACGATGCCTGGTTCTCAGACTTCACACAAAAAAATAGAAGAAAACTCGTTGGAAGCATAACGTTTGTTTATCTGACCATGTTCTCCAAAGCTATCTCTTGTGCCTTGCGAAATTTTTCTTTATCTACGTCACTTATGCCTGTTTGTATAACGTCACATAGGGAAATTTGACTACAGAAGATCTATTACCTTCCATGTAGCCAGGAAGTTTGGGAAATTTAGCGGGAAAGGCAGGAAATAGTACTAAAAAATCTTTTTTATTTCATACAATACATACATACATCTACGTATCTTACTGCTGCTTGGTATTTTTAGATTCTTGCCAATCTTGAACTTTTTCTTTTTCGTTCTGTATTAGAAAGAGAGTGGTTCTTTTCTCTTCTAATTCAATTATTATGCCTACGTTTTCTTTGACTCGTCATCCCCTGCCCATTTTTTTGGCCTTCGCGTTTTCAAAAGGCTGAGATCTTTGATCACGTGCTTTCGTCGTTTCTTCTGTTTGATGGTGGCCGCGTACTTTTCCGGATGAAGGCACCAGTCACATGACCAATTGCCATCTGGAGCTTCATCCAATGGCGGAGTGAGACAAGCCATGTGAAACCCTTTGTCACATGTGTCACAGAAGAGGAGATTATCCTAAAAATATCTATAAATAAAAGGCATTTATTGAAATGTTTACTGACTGCATTTCCTTGATCTGCACAGATGCAACATGTCTTGCACTCGATGCACTGCCACGGTTCCTTCATGATTCTCTTTACTAATTCGTCACTATACTTCAAGCAAGACGGATGTCCTAAAGAGAAAAATCACATGTCATTTTTATTTATTGATTTATTTAGGTACCGCTGTTTCCACAGTCGTGACATGATATGAGATTCTCTGGTTCTCCGTCACGATTCTTCTCTTTCGTTCCCAGACAGAATCCACACTGTACACTAGGCGGACATTTGGGCCGAGACTATTGGAAAAAAAATCATACAGTATATCAATTTTTTGAAAAAAATTTCCACGGTACTTTTAACAATTTTGGCACTTTCAACTTGGTTGCCTTGACGACGGGTTCCATACTAACGGTCCGATAGAATTTTCCATCCTGTGCGATTCTCCCCTTGACGAGCCCCGCATCAACAGCTCGTCGAATTTGCTCGCTCATGTCTGCCGTAATTGTGCCGTGTTTCTTTCGTATGCACTTCTCTATGGCGATTAGAGTCGATCCCGATCCGGGCTCTTCGCTACCGGTCTCTTCCAATTCAGTCAGCGCCACTCGAACCATCCACAGCCATTCGCCCGTCGAAGTCGTCTGCTTTTCGAGTGGCGTCGTGCGAGGATCTTTATACGAAGCGCGATCGCGCGTCATCACTTTGACGATGCGTCCCGCGCGTACGGCTGTCTCGAGTGCGGCGACGATTTCTTTTCGCGATCGTCCCGTTCGCGTTTCGAGCACTTTGCTGATTTGATCTTCGCCTGGACGCTGTTTTTGAGATCGAATCTTGCCTATTGCCCATAGAATTTCGCTGAAGAGAGCCTCGTCGGCGTTAGGCGACGTCGCATCTCGTTCTTTCTCGCGACCTCGAACCATTTTTTATTCGGGACGTTCATGTCACGTGACGGTGATGGCTTCTACAGCATGTGCTAATTTTTCAACTCTTATTAATCAAGAATCTTTTTCATCAGCCTGTCACATGGATGTTCGGTGATACCGGGCGTGTCTACATATCCTGCTGCCTCGTAGAGGCGGCGCCCCCCCTCAAGAGAGCGAACTGTTTGCAAATAAACATTTTTGATGCCCTTTCTTCGAATTCCTTCTTCAATTTTAGACAGAAGAGCTCGGCCAACTCCTTTTCCTCTCGCCTCCGGTTTCAAATGCATTTTCTTTAGTTCTGCGCTCGGTTCCCCTCTCTTAGCTGTAGCGTCGCAATATCCTGCACATCCGACTACATCTCCACTTGCATCTTCAACGACGAAGAATTCGCCTCTATCATTCTTCCAGTAGTATTCTTCCACCTTTATTCCTTCAACGTGATCATCTGGATTGAATGGATGTCCAAAGGAAATGATGTTGTTCTTTATTATTTCCGTTACGCATTCTCGATCCTTCGGTGAGCGTGTGATCCGATCCCGCGTGGGCTTGCACTATATAAGACGCAAATATCACTGGTGACGTAATGCGTGACTCTGTAGTGAAGTGGTATCACGTGTGGTTGACTATGCCCGTCCGCCAGTGCACTGGGACGTGCATCGCTGATGTCGCAGAGCCCCTCCAGCCGTGGGCCCGGGCTGGAGATAGCGCTGCGATAAGCAGTTCCCACAAGGCCTCAGTTCAACTCTGAGTGGAGTCTCCTTTTTTATTTTTTTACCGTAATCAGCCCTGTTCAGTTCAAACCCCAAGAGACTTGCCGAAATTTTTCTTTTTTCAAAGCAAGCAGGAAATCGGTGTGGTCCCCTAGAGAACTCTGAAAAACAGAGTGTTGAGCAGTTTTGAGCGCAAAACCACATCAGTGTCCCGGATTTTCAAACCAACCCCTTGGAAAGACAGTCAGTTGTGTGATGGCATCTAGATGGTGCAGAAAGCTCAAACGCTTCACCATCTTTGTAATGGTAGCTATTGTGGTCTTTATCACCGCCAAACAGCTCGCAATATCGTCGTCGAAGGCAACTGTAACCACTTCGCTCACCGAGCGGCTCCAAATCTCTTCAAAACTATTCCAAAAGCAATTGGAAACGATTTCCCAAAGCGAGCATAGAGCAACAAACTCGTCATCGCCCCGTGGGGAACGTGGGATCCGGAACGATGAGCCACAGTCGCCACCACGTCGTCGATTCCCTCACATTTTCATCATTGGTTTCGGCAAAGCGGGTACGCGCGCGCTCTACGACATGCTACGCATGCACCCAAACGTCGCCGGTCCGACGCCCGAAATGCGCTTCTTTAGCGAATTCTACGCCAAAGGGATCGACTGGTATATCGGACAAATGCCGGTGACGACGTCGAACGTAAAAACGGCGGAAAAAAGTCCACGATACATAATTGAATGGTCCGCGCCAAATCGCCTCAAAAAAGCAATGACGTCACAAAATCAAACTCGCGCTAAATTCGTGGTCGTTTTTCGCGATCCGTTCACGCGATCTGTGTCGGAATATGTTGAATGGCAACTATATAGATCAAAGCGACGCGCCGAACGTTTGCCGCCTTACGAACAAATTGCAATAAAGAATGGGAAAGCAGATGCCCTATGTCCACCGATTAATACTAGTATTTATGTTGATCACGTGAAAAATTGGTTAAAATATTTTCCAGCTTCAGATATGTGTTACGTCAGTGGTGACGCGTTAGTAGCGAACCCATATCCTGAGGTGAAAAAATTGGAGGCGTGCCTGGGACTTCCAAATTGGTTTAAACCGTCAAATTTCTATTTTAATCCGACGAGGAGGTTTTACTGTCTAAAGCCAGACAATAAGCCCGTGCAATGTTTGAATAAGTCTAAGGGTCGGACTCATCCAGATATTTCAAAGGATGTAGAGAATAAATTGCGTCATTTCTTTGGGGACTACAATGAGCGTCTGTATCAAATAACGGGACGAAATTTTGGATGGAAAGTAGGGGAATAGTTTTGTGCCGTGGTCTAATTATAAAGATTAAATAAAATGACATCATAGTAGTATTAGGAGGTTAGACTAGGGCCAAACCTTCTAGGCTAGTCTGACAATAAAAATAACAACCTAAGAAAGCACGACGTTCTAATAATTAGGTGACCCATCAACGTCCTTCTCTATTTAAGCCAAGGCCGGCTGGCCAAATAGGGATCAACTGGCTTGGCTCGACGATTGGCTGAAGCCGCAGCCGCAGCCGGAGACGGCTCCGTAGGGGGTGGTGAGGGGCTCTTACTTTTCATGGTGAGACGACGAGCCATCGTAGTTGCTCTCTTGCGCTGCTGACGCGGCGTCAATTCGGCGCCCACTCGATATCCTTCCTCTTTCATGCCTATTCATTGGTAAAAGGGTTTGGTGTATGACTTGGCGCGATTCCTTTCGCCGTTTACCGCTGATTGCTTCGTCCAATGCGCCGTCCTTCACGGTGAGAAGTACCACTCGCGATTTGCGTTTGCTTCGATCAAAGGCGCGGGGTGCCTAATGTGATAAACAGTGAGCTCGTTCTGAATTTCATTTGAAGAAAAGGCTTTGCTCACTGCCAGTTGATTTGGCGTTTCGTTGCCCTTTGCTTCAGCTGCCAATATCTAAGGCGGCGAAATGTCCTATAATCAAACTCCCTAGGAGCTTATTGAGGTCCATACCTCAATTTGACGTCTCTGTTCCACTTTCAATTCAGCTCTCTGAAAAAAGAAAAATACAGCAGATGCATAGAGAATCAGTTAAGTGAAGACCTTGTAGTCTCGAACAAATCTATTGAAAAGAGAAAAGAAAGCGTTGGGTGTAGCAGTAGTTGTACTTTCTCCAAAGTATTCAACCGCCGCTTTGAAAACAGTCTAAAACGTCAATTGTTAGGTATACAGTAGTAGTAGTAGTAGAGCATCTTACTTCAGCCGTTTCCACGCTTTCTTTCAGTTCTATCAATTTTGGCTCAGCATTGGCCAAAAAATCCTAAATGAAATCTGGGGGTTTAGGGTGCTTTTGTATCAAATTTCAGCTACTGTACGTTTAGAACGGTATTCATTGGCTGTCTCTCTTTCTCAGCTTTAGCTACTTGCACATTCCGTGTCAGTTCTCTCACATCAGCAATGACAGCGTCCAGTGAAGCTTGTAGTACACACAACAGAATGAAATACAATCATCTCATCATCTGCTTAATTAAACGTAGTTACCTGTAGCTGCTTTGTCAAGAAACTGAAGTTCTTTTACAAAGCCAGCAACGTCTGAGAAATGTTCCTTCACTACGAGAACCAAGTGCTCAAGGAGAGTCGTCTTTCGATCCGTTGAGCGAAGTTCGTTTAGCTGAAATATTAAATTCAAGTGGCTAGAGAGTAATGTACATAGATATACCAAATCGAGGCTTTGCAATCTGAAACCATAGACGCCTCCACGTTTGCTACTATTCATGTAATTTCCAAAGGCGAGAACAATCTAGAAAAAGCGAAATTCCAAAAATAAAACACGTATGACCAGGCCTTTTATGTACTAGACCTCAATGAGCTTCTTCAGCTTTTGACTATTCAAAAGAGAATTTGAAGCAGCAATAATGGCGTCGAGTTGCTGTATGAAAAAAGTAGAGTACTGTACTATGCTTCACAGTCGCGTCGACGTCACACTTACTGGAATAAGCATGTGGATATTGTCAAAAAAGTTGCCAATATAGGCTAATATTTTGAGCTTAGGTAGAAGCCTTTCAACTTGAGTCAACTACATATACACTGTATGTATATGTACATCTAATCCTTTCATAGGATAATAATACCTTGTACATGAAAAAGTCCGTTTCGTTAAGTTTCTTTAGAGGTTTTCCATCAGCTACGTACCGTTCAAACAATTTCACCTAGAACACATTGAACAACGACAACGTTGAGTCAAAGAGAGCTGCTCTGATGATTGGTGCATCACCTCAGAGTCCGTAGGCACCAATTTGAGAAGAAGTTCGACGTACTCAACGGGAAGAACGCTCAGATCCAAACTAAAAGACCAAAGTAATAAACAACCTTTACTAATCTTACACCCAAATTTACTCGTTAATAGCACTGACAGTGACGTCAGCAGATAGCCCAATTCGTTTCAAAGTGATACCCAAATTTCTTGCACGTGATGGATCCAAAAGAGCTTGATCTTTCTCCGGCTTTTTGTCGACGTTCTTCTTAAGCGACGACTCACTCTTTCCGCCGCCAACACCGCCTGTAAAACACATAAATTTATTTATTTATTTATTTATTTATTTATTTATTGATCCGGCGACTAATAACTGACTGTCTTTGTCGTCTTTTGCTGTCTTTTTAGCAGTGGTAAAATTGGGCTGTGCCTTTGTTTTGAATTCCTCTTCAAATTGATCAAAATTCAACATCTACACATGAAGTATCATTGTGTGTTTGAAATGCTTGACTTTGTGAATCCGTTTCTTTACGTCATATAATTTCTCATCATCAATGTCTCCAAATATCGTTCCTTTGATTTTGTTCTCTTGAAGCGATTGCCAATTGAACAGGGGCATTCTGTACTTCGTCTGAACCTGACGCTTTTTTCTCACAGACCCCAACCCCCCTAAGAAAATCAATAGGAAATTATATTTAGACAGGGTTTGAGACACATCTCCCTACTCTACCTGTCAATGATGATGATGTGCCTGGAGGTGGCGGAGGAGCTGGAGCTCCTGGAACGGAGGGAGGAGGCGGCGGTGGCGGAGCGGGAGCAGGTGGCGGAGGAGGAGTCGGCACTGCCTGCTACACGCGGCGGGGGAAGAGTGGCCGTCATGAATATTCTATTATATTATACTATACGTACGTCTTTTTGTTCAGTTGAAGAAGGCTCAACAGGTACGTCGACGTCGTCAGGGTTGCCGTCGTCGTCGTTCTTCTTCTCCGCCGACTTCTTTTCCATTGTTTCATCTGACTTGTTGGAAGTGGTGGCGGCGGCGGCCAATTTCTAAAAAGGGTTATAAGATGATGGACCAACTAAATGAGATATTGTACAGTACTTTGACTTGTTCTAATTCTTTACGAAGTTCAGCAATCACTTTCTGTTGTTCCGCTAATACGATCAATTAATTAATCCTAAAGAGGTGTGTGTGCATCTTCACTGACCAGTTTGTCTCATTGCTTCATTTTCCAAATGCTGACATTTCTCTGTCACCTGTCCCAAGTCACATCAAAGAGAATAGAGAGAGACATGATTTTCTGTACCTCTTGTACTTGGGCTTCGAGCTCTTCAACACGACCCAGAGCACTTGCTTTGGCATTTGCCTCTTCAGACTATAGCGGCAAGAGCGTACAAAAATCATTCTTCTTCTCACTATGACTAATTCAGGGGGCAGGGTACCAGTGACTCCACGTCAAAATAATTGTCTTCATAGGCGGATATTTGGCGGAGAACGTGCACAGGAACTTCAGGTCGAATAGACTGAAAAACGAATTGACAGAATAATTGTGATGTCAAGGGGAGGGAGGAGTCAAAGTACTTGTAGCCAGTGATCCCATCCAAGCTGCGTGAACTCGTATTGTAAGTGAACGCAGTAGTTCAAGTCTTCAGGCGTGTAGACAATAGCGTTGACTAGACCAATTCCAGCAGCCTTTATAAAGGAAATCAATCTACAGTATATATTGAATTGAAGACTGCTAGAGAGTACCCTATATTCCATGTTGACTACTTGTCCTTGGGAATGAAGGAGACTATCAGCGAGTGTCTTGAATCGACGAACTTCCCGTTGAACGTTGCGAAAATTGTCCATTGCCGAAATGACTTTGTCGTGACCGCCTTTGAAGCGGCACAATGCGGCTAATAGATCACACACCAAGCTTTTTGTACTAAAGCACACACAGAAGAAGATTAGTTAGAGTCCGTTTATAATTAACTGCAAAGCAACTACCGATAGTTTGGATGATCCAAGCAAAGTGCAATGTAATTGATGCTACTGCTGTGCTCCATAACAGCTTGAAATCCGTACTAAAACGAACGTTGACCAACGTTGTCTAAGTTTAATTGTTTAATTAATAGGGGGGTTGAAACTTACTTTGTTGTTCATAAGTGCACGGAGACAGAGAATGCAAACGTGAACGTCGTCAGTGAAACCGCCAGCTGATCGTTTTGACTTTGATATTCGTCTTAATTTCTTATTTCCATCCTGCATAGAAGGCAATCTATAATAATAATAATAATAATAGAAACGATTCTGTTAGAGAGTGTTCTCAAATGTGGGGGTGAGTGGTATAAAATTACTTGAGCACAAGAGATAAATATTCGACTAAAGCCTCCAATCCCGCTTTCTCGTCGCTTAGAAAAGCTTGAACCCAACTGATTTCATTTGTTCGAAGGGAAATTTCAAGAGCTCTTAGCACGGCAACGGATTCATTGAGAGCGGCGACGCTACGACGATTCACCTAGAGAAAAGAAATTGGTTTACGTTATTTCAACATTTTTAGTCTACTTTTCCTTCGCCAATTGTCAAAATCTCGCTAATCTTTCTAATATATTCTTCCGGTGGGCGTGTTGGTTTTGCTCGTTCCTATGATGATAATGATCATGATGTTCATACGCCTTCGAACGTTTACCTGATCGCAAACGAGGGTCCATTTCTTCTCGTACGAATATTCGGCCATAGCTGTCGCTTTGTCCGCTGGCAAGTTCATCGTTTCCTGCAAACTGGCACTAAAACGATCGACGAGACGTCTCTGACTATCTTTTCTTACGAGTATCGTAGTGAAACGCTTGTCGACTTCTTCTTTCGATGGCATTTCTGGTCGACCGAGTCCCGACTCTCCCCAGCGCTCTTGCTCGACCGCGCTCGCTTCGTACGATGATGCATTGCCCATGGCACTTCTATCGATGAGCACGCGCAGTGTTATTAGTAGGCTCGTATCCAGCCTGTTATCCAGGCTCACGCAGTAAGAGCCGCCCGGATAACAGGCTGGATACGAGCCTATGTTATTAGGTGATCACGCGCAGAAAAAAACGGAGCCAAAAAAGACGTCGACGAAGACGAAGAACGCAGCGCGCTGACACCTTTAGCAACTGGGGCCCCGCAATGGGGTACTCGAATGGAGATGAGGCCCCTCGTTGGGATCTTCGCTGCTAAATGAAGGAGCGAAGCCCAACGGCCTATTTCGCAGCGCCGGCAACAAAACTAAAGGTAAGAAAACGCCCAAAGTGACGATTTAAAAGAAAGCAGGTACATGCAAGAGATGTCTATAACGTGCATTCTACGCGTTTTCGTCTCGTCTAGATTGACGGAGGAGACGTTTACAGCCGATTTTTTATTTGGTCTTTGCGCCATTGTCAAGGGTGACGTCGAATCGGAACTGATTCATACGACGCATACGAACGTTCTTCTGCTACGTCAAATTTTTCGACAGGCGGAGAAATGGCGTCTGAAGTTGAGTGCTGACGTTTCTGAGCTCGAGAATCAGTAAGAAGACGATGAAAAGTCAACTTTTCGTATTTGTGATTTATTTCGAAGGGAATTGATTGAGGAAATTGCTCGATTTGAAGAGAAACAGTTTGCTTCTTCTGGATTAGGTAGGATCTGCAACAGCTTCAAAGGTTGCACCACAGGGACCCGGAGGGGGGCAGACAACTATAGAATAGAATAATGTATTATGTACGTAGACTCTTCCAGCAGCCAAGACGAAATTGGAGCCGTTGAATGAGGCTGGTGGGAGTGCTCTTCTGCAGATGGTTAGTGTGGACTCACTGTGATGATGATTTCTTTTGATTCTATATCTGTATATATAGGAAATTTCTCGGCTGAAAGAGGAGAATGAAAAAATGAAGGAATGAATGCGAATGATAGAAGGAAAGGTAAGGAAAGAGGAGACTCTTTCCTATTGAACTACAATGATTATTTGTTCTTTTTTTTTAGGCTCATGATGCATTGGAAGAAAAAGGGAAATTGAAGAGTCAATTAGTGCAAGCTGAAGCAGCTCTAAAAGCAAAAGAAACGAAATCGGTATTTAATTAAAAAATCAGTCAGAAGATATAGTTTTATGAGATATTGTCTTTTTTCTAGTCAGCAGCATCGGATGTTGTTCCAACAACCTCTTCACAATCAAAAGCAATTCCAGTTTTAAGTGGAAAATCTGCTAGGGGTGAAGACGATGGAAAATGGAGGGAAGACTTGGGAGAAACGAAACACGAATTGTTGGCTATCAAAGCTAAGCTTGAAAATGCTGAAAAAGTTTGATTTTTCATACTTGGAACTAAGTAGTGAAAAAAAGTGGATAATGATTTTAGGAATTGGAAAAGAAACTCGGCGAAACGGCTCAATTTACAAACATGAAAAAAATGCTTACGAAGAAAAACGAGCAATTAAAAGATCTTCGAAGTCGTTTAAAAAAGTTAGCACTACATCCATCTTCAATCAATTATTCAGTGATTTTGATTTGGCATCATCTCATTTTCTCTAGATACGAACCAGATGCCGAAATATTATAGATGTCATCTGTACTCGAGTGTGTTAGGACTGGTCGTTTTAGAAGACGCACTGCTTGCTTAGATTAGTAGTACTCGTTTATTAATTAAAAGTGTACGTGCAACAAAGATTCGAATTTTCTTTTCTGGGCGTAATCGGAAATCACCAAATTTGGCGAACTTAATTAATACCGCAGACACGGAACACTGTTCAAATTACTTTCTCATCTAATCAAATCGTTCGCAGCTGCCAAACACTAATTACGCTGCAGCAGCGCGTCATCCCATTGGTCGGCCTTTGACGCCTCGCGCACCAAGCGAGCGCATCGCACACAAAATTTCATTCTCTCGCGAGCGCGTGTCCGGACTCATTCGGCTGGACGACGTGGCGAACGTCGAAGCCACACAGCGCAGCGCGGTAAGTTCAGCCAGAGTGCTCGCGTGCAATTGCAGCGTCCCTTTGTGCAGATCGCGCGAGAGAACGCGCGCGAGGCACGCACGAAGCACGCGTCTCTCCAACGCCGAAACTGTAAGCCAATCGCGTCTATTCACTATGCAGGCGTCGAATTCTCCTTCCAGATCGTTCGCACGCGCGTGGACGCGGCGAACGCGAGACGACACGACGCGCCGTCGAGTAGAACGAAGATCGAAGAGCTCATCGGAGCGAAGAGGACGTCGCAAGGTAAGCGGGGGAATTTGTAGCTCCTTTTTTTCGCTCGCGCGCGTTTGTTTCTCGCGTACGCGTGCATGTTTGTGTGGGTGCGTGTTTATCCCCTAGGCCGGGGCCCCCAAGCGCATTCCATCCACGCACAACGCTAGCTAGGACTAATGTCTAAACGATAATCGTCCCCCCTTAGAGAATCCTTTCAGTGTTGTTCGTGTGTTTTGTTCGAGAAGTCGTGTTAGGCTACGTCATTTCCGTTTGGCGAGCGGCTATTTTTAGCGACTTTTGTAGTTAGAGGTTTCGAGACGCTCGCAATGACGCACCCCGTTCCGGCGAATGGGCGTGCGTCATGATTAGGATAGGGAAGAATATAGAAAAGGGAAAAAGCAGTGGTGCATTTAGGATGCTAAAAGACATTTACAAAATAGGAAGCATCCACCAAAGCTTTAGGGGTCACTTCAGCTAAACACGTGCAACACTCTCGCTAACCGCCCCTATACTATTCCTTTACCTATTCCTATTCCTATTCCTATTCCTATTCCTATTCCTTTAGAATCAAATATTAGGCCCTCAATTTAATATTTATCCTTTAGAATCATAACTTAGGCCCACAATTTAATACTTAGGCCTTTAAAATCAAAGATTAGGCCCTCAATTTAATATTTAGGCTTTGTGAATCAAACATTAGGCCCTCAATTTAAAGTTTAGGCCTTTGGAATCAAATATTAGGCCCTCAATTTAGTTTGTAGGACTTTATAATCGAAGATTAGGCCCTCAATTTAATATTTAGGCCCTGTGAATCAAAGATTAGTCCCTCAATTTAATATTTAGGCCCTATGAATCAAAGATTAGGCCCTCAATTTAATATTTAGGCCTTTAGAATCAAAGATTAGGCCCTCAATTTAATATTTAGCCTTTAGAATCAAAGATTAGGTTCTCAATTTAATACTTAGGCCTTTAGAATCAAAGAGTAGTCCCTCAATTTAATATTTAGGTCCTGTGAATGAAAGATTAGGCCCTCAATTTAAAGTTTAGGCCTTTAGAATAAAATAGTAGGCCCTCAATTTAATTTTTGGCCTTTTGAATCAAAGATTATGCCCTCAATTTTATATTTATGCCTTTAGAATCAAAGATTAGGCCCTCAATTTAATACTTAGGCCTTTAGAATCAAAGAGTGGGCCCTCAATTTAATATTTAGGCCCTGTGAATCAAAGATTAGGCCCTCAATTTAAAGTTTAGGCCTTTAGAATCAAATATTAGGCCCTCAATTTAATTTGTAGGTCTTTAGAATCAAAGATTAGGCCCTCAATTTAATATTTAGGCCTTTATAATCAAAGATTAGGTCCTGAATTTAATATTTATCCTTTAGAATCATAAATTAGGCCCTCAATTTAATACTTAGGCCTTAAGAATCAAAGATTAGGCCCTCAATTTAATATTTAGGCTTTGTGAATCAAAGATTAGGCCCTCAATTTAATATTTAGGCCTTTGGAATCAAATATTAGGCCCTCAATTTAATTTGTAGGACTTTATAATCAAAGATTAGGCCCTCAATTTAATATTTAGGCCCTGTGAATCAAAGATTAGGCCCTCATTTAAATTTGTAGGTCTTTAGAATCAAAGATTAGGCCCTCAATTCAATATCTGGCATTTATAATCGAAGATTAGATCGTCAATTAAATATTTAGGCCGTTAGAATCAAAGATTAGGCACTCAATTTAATACTTAGGCCTTTAGAATCAAAGATTAGGCCCTCAATTTAATATTTAGCCTTTAGAATCAAAGTTTAGGCCCTCAATTTAATACTGAGGCCTTTAGAATCAAGGATTAGGTCGTCAATTAAATATTTAGGCCTTTAGAATGAAATATTAGGCCCTCAATTTAATTTTAAAGGCTCTAGAATCAAAGAATAGGCCCTCAATTTAATTTGTAGGCCTTTAGAATCAAAGATTAGGCTCTCAATTTAATATTTAGGCCTTTTAGAATCAAAGATTAGGCCCTGAATTTAATTTTTAGGACCTTAGAATCAAAGATTAGGCCCTCAATTTAATACTTTTGACAATTTGTCCTGGGGACAATTTGTCCTGGGACAATTTGTCCTGGGACAATTTGTCCTGGGACAATTTGTCCTGGGGACAATTTGTCCTTACAGGAGAGACCCGTTGGCTAGTCCCCTGTAATTTTGCTGTAATTTATTACTGGAGAGACCCGTTGGCTAACCCCCTGTAATTTCGCTGTAATTTATTACAGGAGAGACCCGTTGGCTAGTCCCCTGTAATTTCGCTGTAGTTTATTACAGGAGAGACCCGTTGGCTAGCCCCCTGTAATTTCGCTGTAATTTATTACAGGAGAGACCCGTTGGCTAACCCCCTGTAATTTCGCCGTAATTTATTACAGGAGAGACCCGTTGGCTAGCCCTCTCTAATTTCGCTGTAGTTTATTACAGGAGAGACCCGTTTGCTAACCCCCTGTAAATTCGCTTTAATTTATTACAGTTGAGACCCGTTAGCTAGCCCCTGTAATTTCGCTGTAGTTTATTACAGGAGAGACCCGTTGGCTAGCCCCCTGTAATTTCGCTGTAGTTTATTACAGGAGAGACCCGTTTGCTAGCCCCTGTAATTTCGCTGTAGTTTATTACAGGAGAGACCCGTTGGCTAGCCCCTGTAATTTCGCTGTAATTTATTACAGGAGAGAGCCGTTGGCTAGCCCCCTGTAATTTCGCTGTAGTTTATTACAGGAGAGACCCGTTGGCTAACCCCCTGTAATTTCGCTGTAATTTATTACAGGAGAGAGCCGTTGGCTAGCCCCCTCTAATTTCGCTGTAATTTATTACAGGAGAGAGCCGTTGGCTAGCCCCTGTAATTTCGCTGTAATTTATTACAGGAGAGACCCGTTGGCTAGCCCCCTGTAATTTCGCTCTAATTTACTACAGAAGAGACCCGTTGGCTAGCCCCCTGTAATTTCGCTCTAATTTATTACAGAAGAGACCCGTTGGCTAGCCCCCTATAATTTCGCTGTAATTTATTACAGGAGAGACCCGTTGGCTAGCCCCCTGTAATTTCGCTGTAATTTATTACAGGAGAGACCCGTTGGCTAGCCCCTGTAATTTCGCTCTAATTTATTACAGGAGAGACCCGTTGGCTAGCCTCTGTAATTTCGCTGTAATTTATTACAGAAGAGACCCGTAGGCTAGCCCCCTGTAATTTCGCTGTAATTTATTACAGGAGAGACCCGTTGGCTAGCCTCTGTAATTTCGCTGTAATTTATTACAGAAGAGACCCGTTGTCTAGCCCCTGTAATTTCGCTGTAATTTATTACAGGAGAGACCCGTTGGCTAGCCCCTGTAATTTCGCTCTAATTTATTACAGAAGAGACCCGTTGGCTAGCCCCCTGTAATTTCGCTGTAATTTATTACAGGAGAGACCCGTTGGCTAGCCCCTGTAAATTCGCTGTAGTTTATTACAGGAGATACCCGTTGGCTAGCCCCTGTAATTTCGCTGTAATTTATTACAGGAGAGACCCGTTGGCTAGCCCCTGTAATTTCGCTGTAATTTATTACAGGAGAGACCCGTTTGCTAGCCCCCTTTAATTTCGCTGTAATTTATTACAGAAGAGACCCGTTGGCTAGCCCCTGTAATTTTGCTGTAATTTATTACAGGAGAGACCCGTTGGCTAGCCCCTGTAATTTCGCTGTAATTTATTACAGGAGAGACCCGTTGGCTAGCCCCTGTAATTTCGCTGTAATTTATTACAGGAGAGAGCCGTTGGCTAGCCCCCTGTAATTTCGCTGTAGTTTATTACAGGAGAGACCCGTTGGCTAACCCCCTGTAATTTCGCTGTAATTTATTACAGGAGAGAGCCGTTGGCTAGCCCCCTCTAATTTCGCTGTAATTTATTACAGGAGAGAGCCGTTGGCTAGCCCCTGTAATTTCGCTGTAATTTATTACAGGAGAGACCCGTTGGCTAGCCCCCTGTAATTTCGCTCTAATTTACTACAGAAGAGACCCGTTGGCTAGCCCCCTGTAATTTCGCTCTAATTTATTACAGAAGAGACCCGTTGGCTAGCCCCCTATAATTTCGCTGTAATTTATTACAGGAGAGACCCGTTGGCTAGCCCCTGTAATTTCGCTGTAATTTATTACAGGAGAGACCCGTTGGCTAGCCCCCTGTAATTTCGCTCTAATTTACTACAGAAGAGACCCGTTGGCTAGCCCCCTGTAATTTCGCTCTAATTTATTACAGAAGAGACCCGTTGGCTAGCCCCCTATAATTTCGCTGTAATTTATTACAGGAGAGACCCGTTTGCTAGCCCCCTTTAATTTCGCTGTAATTTATTACAGAAGAGACCCGTTGGCTAGCCCCTGTAATTTTGCTGTAATTTATTACAGGAGAGACCCGTTGGCTAGCCCCTGTAATTTCGCTGTAATTTATTACAGGAGAGACCCGTTGGCTAGCCCCTGTAATTTCGCTGTAATTTATTACAGGAGAGAGCCGTTGGCTAGCCCCCTGTAATTTCGCTGTAGTTTATTACAGGAGAGACCCGTTGGCTAACCCCCTGTAATTTCGCTGTAATTTATTACAGGAGAGAGCCGTTGGCTAGCCCCCTCTAATTTCGCTGTAATTTATTACAGGAGAGAGCCGTTGGCTAGCCCCTGTAATTTCGCTGTAATTTATTACAGGAGAGACCCGTTGGCTAGCCCCCTGTAATTTCGCTCTAATTTACTACAGAAGAGACCCGTTGGCTAGCCCCCTGTAATTTCGCTCTAATTTATTACAGAAGAGACCCGTTGGCTAGCCCCCTATAATTTCGCTGTAATTTATTACAGGAGAGACCCGTTGGCTAGCCCCCTGTAATTTCGCTGTAATTTATTACAGGAGAGACCCGTTGGCTAGCCCCTGTAATTTCGCTCTAATTTATTACAGGAGAGACCCGTTGGCTAGCCTCTGTAATTTCGCTGTAATTTATTACAGAAGAGACCCGTAGGCTAGCCCCCTGTAATTTCGCTGTAATTTATTACAGGAGAGACCCGTTGGCTAGCCTCTGTAATTTCGCTGTAATTTATTACAGAAGAGACCCGTTGTCTAGCCCCCTGTAATTTCGCTGTAATTTATTACAGGAGAGACCCGTTGGCTAGCCCCTGTAATTTCGCTGTAATTTATTACAGGAGAGACCCGTTGGCTTACCCCTGTAATTTCGGTGTAATTTATTACAGGAGAGACCCGTTGGCTAGCACCTTGTAATTTCGCTGTAATTTATTACAGGAGAGACCCGTTGGCTAGCCTCTGTAATTTCGCTGTAATTTATTACAGAAGAGACCCGTTGGCTAACCCCTGTAATTTTGCTGTAATTTATTACAGGAGAGACTCGTTGGCTAGCCCCTGTAATTTCGCTCTAATTTATTACAGAAGAGACCCGTTGGCTAGCCCCTGTAATTTCGCTGTAATTTATTACAGAAGAGACCCGTAGGCTAGCCTTCTGTAATTTCGCTGTAATTTATTACAGGAGAGACCCGTTGGCTAACCCCTGTAATTTCGCTGTAGTTTATTACAGGAGACACCCTTTGGCTAACCCCCTGTAATTTCGCTGTAATTTATTACAGAAGAGACCCGTAGGCTAGCCCCCTGTAATTTCGCTGTAATTTATTACAGGAGAGACCCGTTGGCTAGCCCCTGTAATTTGGCTGTAATTTATTACAGGAGAGACCCGTTGGCTAGCCCCTGTAATTTCGCTGTAATTTATTACAGGAGAGACCCGTTGGCTTACCCCTGTAATTTCGCTCTAATTTATTACAGAAGAGACCCGTTGGCTAACCCCTGTAATTTCGCTCTAATTTATTACAGGAGAGACCCGTTGGCTAGCCCCTGTAATTTCGCTCTAATTTATTACAGGAGAGACCCGTTGGCTAGCCCCCTGTAATTTCTCTGAAATTTTTTACAGGAGAGACCCGTTGGCTAACCCCTGTAATTTCGCTGTAATTTATTACAGGAGAGACCCTTTGGCTAACCCCTGTAATTTCGCTGTAATTTATTACAGGAGAGACCCGTTGGCTAACCCTGTAATTTCGCTCTATTTTATTACAGAAGAGACCCGTTGGCTAGCCCCCTGTAATTTCGCTTTAATTTATTACAGGAGAGAGCCGTTGGCTAGCCCCTGTAATTTCGCTGTAATTTATTACAGGAGAGACCCGTTGGATAGCCCCATTTAAATTCGCTGTAATTTATTACAGGAGAGACCCGTTGGCTAGCCCCCTGTAATTTCGCTGTAATTTATTACAGGAGAGACCCGTTGGCTAGCCCCCTGTAATTTCGCTGTAATTTATTACAGGAGAGACCCGTTAGCTAGCCCCCTGTAATTTCGCTGTAATTTATTACAGGAGAGACACGTTGGCTAGCCCCTGTAATTTCGCTGTAATTTATTACAGGAGAGACCCGTAGGCTAGCCCCCTGTAATTTCGCTGTAATTTATTACAGGAGAGACCCGTTGGCTAGCCTCCTGTAATTTCGCTGTAGTTTATTACAGGAGAGACCCGTTTGCTAACCCTCTGTAATTTCGCTGTAGTTTGTTACAGGAGAGACCCTTTGTCTAGCCCCTGTAATTTCGCTGTAATTTATTACAGGAGAGACCCTTTGGCTAGCCCCTGTACTTTCGCTGTAATTTATTACAGGAGAGACCCGTTGGCTAACCCCCTGTTAATTCGCTGTAATTTATTACAGGAGAGACCCGTTGGCTAACCCCCTGTAATTTCGCTGTAATTTATTACAGGAGAGACCCGTTGGCTAGCCCCCTGTAATTTCGCTGTAATTTATTACAGGAGAGACCCGTTGGCTAGCCCCCTGTAATTTCGCTGTAATTTATTACAGGAGAGACACGTTGGCTAGCCCCTGTAATTTCGCTGTAATTTATTACAGGAGAGACCCGTTGGCTAACCCCCTGTAATTTCGCTGTAATTTATTACAGGAGAGACCCGTTGGCTAGCCCCCTGTAATTTCGCTGTAATTTATTACAGGAGAGACCCGTTGGCTAGCCCCCTGTAATTTCGCTGTAATTTATTACAGGAGAGACCCGTTGGCTAGCCTCCTGTAATTTCGCTGTAGTTTATTACAGGAGAGACCCGTTTGCTAACCCTCTGTAATTTCGCTGTAGTTTGTTACAGGAGAGACCCTTTGTCTAGCCCCTGTAATTTCGCTGTAATTTATTACAGGAGAGACCTTTCGGCTAGCCCCTGTACTTTCGCTGTAATTTATTACAGGAGAGACCCGTTGGCTAACCCCCTGTTAATTCGCTGTAATTTATTACAGGAGAGACCCGTTGGCTAACCCCCTGTAATTTCGCTGTAATTTATTACAGGAGAGACCCGTTGGCTAGCCTCCTGTAGTTTCGCTGTAGTTTATTACAGGAGAGACCCGTTTGCTGAGCCCCTGTAATTTCGCTGTAATTTATTACAGGAGAGACCCTTTGGCTAGCCCCTGTAATTTCGCCGTAATTTATTACAGGAGAGACCCTTTGGCTAGCCTCTGTAATTTCGCTGTAATTTATTACAGGAGAGACCCGTTGGGCCCTCAACTTTATCTTCAATGCCTTAGAATCGAAGTTTAGGCCCTCAACTTTATCTTCAGGGCCTTAGAATCAAAGTTTAAGCCCTTAACTTTATCTTTAGGACCTTGGAATCAAAGTTTAGGCCCTCATCTTTATCTTGAGAACCTTAGAATTAAAGTTTAGGCCATCAACTTTATCTTCAGGTCCTTAGAATCAGAGTTTAGGCCCTCAACTTTATCTTCAGGTCCTTAGAATCAGAGTTTTGACCCTGAACTTTAACTTGAGACCGTTAGAATGAAAGTTTAGACCTTCAACTTTATCTTCAGGTTCTTAGAATCAGAGTTTTGGCCCTGAACTTTAACTTCAGACCCTTAGAATCAAAGTTTGGGCCTTCAAATTTCTCTTCAGGGCCTTAGAATCAAAGTTTAGGCCTTCAACTTTATCTTCAGGGCCTTAGAATCAAAGTCTAGGCGCTCAACTTTATCTTCAGGGCCTTAGAATCAGAGTTTAGGCCCTCAACTTTATCTTCAGGTCCTTAGAATCAAAGTCTAGGCCCTCAACTTTATCTTCAGGTCCTTAGAATAAAAGTTTAGGTCCTCAACTTTATCTTCAGCGCCTTAGAATCAGAGTTTAGGCCCTCAACTTTATCTTCAGGCCCTTAGAATCAAAGTCTAGGCCCTCAACTTTATCTTCAGGCCCTTAGAATAAAAGTTTAGGCCCTCAACTTTATCTTCAGTTCCTTAGAATCGAAGTTTAGTCTCTCAACTTTATCTTCAGGTCCTTAGAGTCGGAGTTTAGGCCCTCAACTTAATCTTCAGGCCCTTAGAATCAAAGTTTAGGCGTTCAACTTTATCTTCAGGGCCTTAGAATCAAAGTCTAGGCTCTCAAGTTTATCTTCAGGCTCTTAGAATAAAAGTTTAGGCCCTCAACTTTATCTTCAGGTCCTTAGAATCAAAGTTTAGTCTCTCAACTTTATCTTGAGGTCCTTAGAATCGGAGTTTAGGCCCTCAACTTTATCTTCAGGGCCTTAGAATCAGAGTTTAGGCCCTCAACTTTATCTTGAGGTTCTTAGAATGAAAGTCTAGGCCCTCAACTTTATCTTCAGGTCCTTAGAATAAAAGTCTAGGCCCTCAACTTTATCTTCAGGTCCTTAGAATCAGAGTTTTGGCTCTGATCTTTAACTTCAGACCCTTAGAATCAAAGTTTGGGCCTTCATATTTCTCTTCAGGGCCTTAGAATCAAAGTTTTGGCCTTCAACTTTATCTTCAGGGCCTTAGAATCAAAGTCTAGGCCCTCAACTTTATCTTCAGGCCCTTAGAATAAAAGTTTAGGCCCTCAACTTTATCTTCAGGTCTTTAGAATCAAAGTTTAGTCTCTCAACTTTATCTTCAGGTCCTTAGAATCGGAGTTTAGGCCCTCAACTTTATCTTTTGGCCCTTAGAATCAAAGTTTAGGCGTTCAACTTTATCTTCAGGGCCTTAGAATCAAAGTTTAGGCCCTCAACTTTATCTTCAGGTCCTTAGAATCAAAGTTTAGGCTCTCAACTTTATCTTCAGGTCCTTAGAATCAAAGTCTAGGCCCTCAACTTTATCTTCAGGCCCTTAGAATAAAAGTTTAGGCTCTCAACTTTATCTTCAGGGCCTTAGAATCAAAGTCTAGGTCCTCAAGTTTATCTTCAGGGCCTTAGAATCAGAGTTTAGGCCCTCAACTTTATCTTGAGGTCCTTAGAATCAGAGTTTTGACCCTGAACTTTAACTTCAGACCGTTAGAATCAAAGTTTAGACCTTCAACTTTATCTTCAGGTTCTTAGAATCAGAGTTTTGGCCCTGAACTTTAACTTCAGACCCTTAGAATCAAAGTTTGGGCCTTCAAATTTCTCTTCAGGGCTTTAGAATCAAAGTTTAGGCCTTCAACTTTATCTTCAGGGCCTTAGAATCAAAGTCCAGGCCCTCAAGTTTATCTTCAGCGCCTTAGAGTCAGAGTTTAGGCCCTCAACTTTATCTTCAGGTCCTTAGAATCAAAGTCTAGGTCCTCAACTTTATCTTCAGGTCCTTAGAATAAAAGTTTAGGTCCTCAACTTTATCTTCAGGCTCTTAGAATCAAAGTTTAGGCCATCAACTTTATCTTCAGGTCCTTAGAATCAAAGTCTAGGCCCTCAACTTTATCTTCAGGTCCTTAGAATCAGAGTTTTGGCTCTGAACTTTAACTTCAGACCCTTAGAATCAAAGTTTGGGCCTTCAAATTTCTCTTCAGGGCCTTAGAATCAAAGTTTTGGCCTTCAACTTTATCTTCAGGGCCTCAGAATCAAAGTCTAGGCCCTCAAGTTTATCTTCAGCGCATTAGAATCAGAGTTTAGGCCCTCAACTTTATCTTCAGGTCCTTAGAATCAAAGTCTAGGCCCTCAACTTTATCTTCAGGCCCTTAGAATAAAAGTTTAGGCCCTCAACTTTATCTTCAGGCTCTTAGAATCAAAGTTTAGGCCGTCAACTTTATCTTCAGGTCCTTAGAATCAAAGTCTAGGCCCTCAACTTTATCTTCAGGTCCTTAGAATCAAAGTTTAGGCCCTCAACTTTATCTTCAGGCTCTTAGAATCAAAGTTTAGGCCGTCAACTTTATCTTCAGGTCCTTAGAATCAAAGTTTAGGCCCTCAACTTTATTCTTCAGGTCCTTAGAATCAAAGTCTAGGCCCTCAACTTTATCTTCAGGCCCTTAGAATAAAAATTTAGGCCCTCAACTTTATCTTCAGGCTCTTAGAATCAAAGTTTAGGCCGTCAACTTTATCTTCAGGTCCTTAGAATCAAAGTCTAGGCCCTCAACTTTTTCTTCAGGTCCTTAGAATCAGATTTTAGGCCCTCAACTTTATCTTCAGGTCCTTAGAATCAAAGTCTAGGCCCTCAACTTTAACTTCAGACCCTTAGAATCAAAGTTTGGGCCTTGAAATTTTTCTTCAGGGCCTTAGAATCAAAGTTTTGGCCGTCAACTTTATCTTCAGGGCCTTAGAATCAAAGTCTAGGCCCTCAAGTTTATCTTCAGGGCCTTAGAATCAGAGTTTAGGCCCTCAACTTTATCTTCAGGTCCCTAGAATCAAAGTTTAGGCCCTCAACTTTTTCTTCAAATTCTTAGAATCAAAGTTTAGGCCCTCAACTTTATCTTCAGGTCCTTAGAATCAGAGTTTAGGCCCTCAACTTTATCTTCAGGTCCTTAGAATCAAAGTTTAGGCGTTCAACTTTATCTTCAGGGCCTTAGAATCAGAGTTTTGGCCCTGAACTTTAACTTCAGACCCTTAGAATCAAAGTTTGGGCCTTCAAATTTCCCTTCAGGGCCTTAGAATCAAAGTTTAGGCCTTGAACTTTATCTTCAGGGCCTTAGAATCAAAGTCTAGGCCCTCAACTTTATCTTCAGGGCCTTAGAATCAGAGTTTAGGCCCTCAACTTTATCTTCAGGTCCTTAGAATCAAAGTCTAGGCCCTCAACTTTATCTTCAAGTCCTTTGAACAAAAGTTTAGGCCCTCAACTTTATCTTCAGTCTCTTAGAATCAAAGTTTAGGCCATCAACTTTATCTTCAGGTCCTTAGAATCAAAGTCTAGGCCCTCAACTTTATCTTCAGGTCCTTAGAATCAGAGTTTTGGCTCTGAACTTTAACTTGAGACCCTTAGAATCAAAGTTTGGGCCTTCAAATTTCTCTTCAGGGCCTTAGAATCAAAGTTTTGGCCTTCAACATAACCTTCAGGGCCTTAGAATCAACGTCTAGGCCCTCAAGTTTATCTTCAGCGCCTTAGAATCAGAGTTTAGGCCCTCAACTTTATCTTCAGGCCCTTAGAATCAAAGTCTAGGCCCTCAACTTTATCTTCAGGCCCTTAGAATCAAAGTTTAGGCCCTCAACTTTATCTTCAGGTCCTTAGAATCAAAGTTTAGTCTCTCAACTTTATCTTCAGGTCCTTAGAATCGGAGTTTAGGCCCTCAACTTTATCTTCAGGCCCTTAGAATCAAAGTTTAGGCGTTCGACTTTATCTTCAGGGCCTTAGAATCAAAGTTTAGGCCCTCAACTTTATCTTCAGGCCCTTAGAGTAAAAGTTTAGGCCGTCAACTTTATCTTCAGGTCCTTAGAATCAAATTTTAGTCTCTCAACTTTATCTTCAGGTCCTTAGAATCGGAGTTTAGGCCCTCAACTTTATCTTCAGGGCCTTAGAATCAGAGTTTAGGCCCTCAACTTTATCTTCAGGTCCTTAGAATCAAAGTTTAGTCTCTCAACTTTATCTTCAGGTCCTTAGAATCGGAGTTTAGGCCCTCAACTTTATCTTCAGGGCCTTAGAATCAGAGTTTAGACCCTCAACTTTATCTTCATGTCCTTAGAATCAATATTTAGGCCCTCAACTTCATCTTCAGGTCCCTAGAATCAAAGTTTAGGCCCTCAACTTTATCTTCAGGTCCTTAGAATCAAAGTTTAGTCTCGCAACTTTATCTTCAGGTCTTTAGAATCGGAGTTTAGGCCCTCAACTTTATCTTCAGGTCCTTAGAATCAAAGTTTAGGCGTTCAACTTTATCTTCAGGGCCTTAGAATCAAAGTTTAGTACCTCAACCTTATCTTCAGGTCCTTAGAATCAAAGTTTAGTCTCTCAACTTTATCTTCAGGCCCTTAGAATAAAAGTTTAGGCCCTCAACTTTATCTTCAGGCTCTTAGAATCAAAGTTTAGGCCATCAACTTTATCTTCAGGTCCTTAGAATCAAAGTCTACGCCCTCAACTTTATCTTCAGGTCCTTAAAATCAGAGTTTTGGCCCTCAACTTTATCTTCAGGTCCTTAGAATCAGAGTTTTGGCTCTGAACTTTAACTTCAGACCCTTAGAATCAAAGTTTGGGCCTTCAAATTTCTCTTCAGGGCCTTAGAATCAAAGTCTAGGCCCTCAACTTTGTCTTCAGGCCCTTAGAATCAAAGTTTAGGTCCTCAACTTTATCTTCAGGGTCTTAGAATTAGAGTTTAGGCCCTCAACTTTATCTTTAGCTCCTTAGAATCAAAGTTTAGGCCCTCAACTTTATCTTCAGGTCCTTAGAATCAAAGTTTAGGACCTCAACTTTATCTTCAGGCCCTTAGAATCAAAGTTTAGGTCCTGAACTTTATCTTCAGGTCCTTAGAGTGAAATTTTAGGCTCTCAACTTTATCTTCAGGGCCTTAGCTAGCCCGTGTAAGTTAGCTGTAATTTATTACAGGTGAGACCCGTTGGCTAACCCCCTGTAATTTCGCTCTAATTTATTACAGGAGATACCCGTTGGCTAACCCCGTGTAATTTCGCTGTATTTTATTATTAGGATAGACCCGTTGTCTAGCACCTGTAATTTCGCTGTAATTTATTCCATGAGAGACCCGTTGGCTAGCCCCCTGTAATTTGGCTGTAACTTTTTACAGGATAGACCCGTTGGCTAGCCCCCTGTAAGTTGGCTGTAATTTATTCCAGGAGAGACCCGTTGACTAGCCCTGTAATTTCGCTGTAGTTTATTACAGGAGAGACCCATTGGCTAGCCCCTATAAATTCGCTGTAATTTATTACAGGAGATACCCGTTAGCTAGCCTCTGTAATTTCGCTGTAATTTATTACAGGAGAGACCCGTTGGCTAACCCCCTGTAATTTCGCTGTAGTTTATTACAGGAGAGACCCGTTGGCTAGCCCCCTGTAAATTCGCTGTAATTTATTACAGGAGATACCCGTTTGCTAAACCCCTGTAATTTTGCTGTAATTTATTACAGGAGAGACTTGTTTGCTAACCCCCTGTAATTTCGCTGTAATTTATTACAGGAGAGACCCGTTGGCTAACCTCCTGTAATTTTGCTGTAATTTATTACAGGAGAGACCCGTTGGCTAACCCCCTGTAATTTCGCTGTAATTTATTACAGAAAAGACCCGTTGACTAGCCCCTGTAAATTCGCTGTAATTTATTACATGAGAGACCCGTTGGCTAGCCCCCTGTAACTTCGCTGTAATTTATTGCAGGAGAGACCCGTTGGCTAGCCCCTGTAAGTTCGCTGTAATTTATTACAGGAGAGACCCTTTTGCTAGCCCCTGTAATTTCGCTGTAATTTATTACAGGAGAGACCCGTTGGCTAGCCCCTGTAATTTCGCTGTAATTTATTACAGGAAAGACCCGTTGGCTAGCCCCCTGTAATTTCGCTGTAATTTATTACAGGAGAGACTTGTTTGCTAACCCCCTGTAATTTTGCTGTAATTTATTACAGGAGAGACTTGTTTGCTAACCCCCTGTAATTTCGCTGTAATTTATTACAGGAGAGACCCGTTGGCTAACCTCCTGTAATTTTGCTGTAATTTATTACAGGAGAGACCCGTTGGCTAACCCCCTGTAAATTCGCTGTAATTTATTACAGGAGATACCCGTTTACTAACCCCCTGTAAATTCGCTGTAATTTATTACAGGAGAGACCCTTTGGCTAGCCCCAGTAATTTCGCTGTAATTTATTACAGGAGAGACCCGTTTGCTAACCCTCTGTAATTTCGCTGATAATTTATTACAGGAGAGACCCTTTGGCTAGCCCCTGTACTTTCGCTGTAGTTTATTACAGGAGAGACCCGTTGGCTAACCCCCTGTTATTTCGCTGTAGTTTATTACAGGAGAGACCTATTGGCTAGCCCCTGTAATTTCGCTGTAATTTATTACAGGAGAGACCCTTTGGCTAGCCCCTGTAGTTTCGCTCTAATTTATTACAGGAGAGACCCTTTGGCTAACCCCTTTAATTTCGCTGTAATTTATTAAAGGAGAGACCCGTTGGGCTCTTAACTTTATCTTCAATGCCTTAGAATCGAAGTTTAGGCCCTCAACTTTATCTTCAGGGCCTTAGAAACAGAGTTTAGGCCCTCAACTTTATCTTTAGCTCCTTAGAATCAAAGTTTAAGCCCTTAACTTTATCTTTAGGACCTTAGAATCAAAGTTTAGGCCCTCATCTTTAGCTTCAGAACCTTAAAATCGAAGTTTATGCCCTCAACTTTATCTTCAGGGCCTTAGAATCAAAGTTTAGGCCCTCATCTTTATCTTCAGGGCCTTAGAATCGAAGTTTATGCCCTCAACTTTATCTTCAGGGCCTTAGAATCAAAGTTTAGGCGTTCAACTTTATCTTCAGGGCCTTAGAATCAAAGTTTAGGCCTTCAACTTTATCTTCAGGTCCTTAGAATCAAAGTTTAGTCTCTCAACTTTATCTTCAGGTCCTTAGAATCAGAGTTTTGGCCCTGAACTTTAACTTCAGACCCTTAGAATCAAAGTTTGGGCCTTCAAATTTCTCTTCAGGGCCTTAGAATCAAAGTTTAGGCCTTCAACTTTATCTTCAGGTCCCTAGAATCAAAGTTTAGGCCCTCAACTTTATCTTCAGGTTCTTAGAATCAAAGTTTAGGCCCTCAACTTTATCTTCAGGCCCTTAGAATCAAAGTTTAGGCGTTCAACTTTATCTTCAGGGCCTTAGAATCAAAGTTTAGTCTCTCAACTTTATCTTCAGGTCCTTAGAATCAAAGTTTAGTCTCTCAACTTTATCTTCAGGTCCTTAGAATCAAAGTTTAGGCCCTCAACTTTATCTTCAGGCTCTTAGAATCAAAGTTTAGGCCCTCAACTTTATCTTCAGGTCCTTAGAATCAGAGTTTTTGCCATGACCTTTATCTTCAGGCCCTTAGAATCAATGTTTATGCCTTCAACTTTATCTTCAGGGTCTTAGAATTAGAGTTTAGGCCCTCAACTTTATCTTTAGCTCCTTAGAATCAAAGTTTAGGCCCTCAACTTTATCTTCAGGTCCTTAGAATCAAAGTTTAGGACCTCAACTTTATCTTCAGGCCCTTAGAATCAAAGTTTAGGTCCTCAACTTTATCTTCAGGCCCTTAGAATGAAATTTTAGGCTCTCAACTTTATCTTCAGGGCCTTAGCTAGCCCGTGTAAGTTCGCTGTAATTTATTACAGGTGAAACCCGTTGGCTAACCCCCTGTAATTTCGCTGTAATTTATTTCAGGAGATACCCGTTGGCTAACCCCGTGTAATTTCGCTCTACTTTATTATTAGGATAGACCCGTTGTCTAGCCCCTGTAATTTGGCTGTAATTTATTCCATGAGAGACCCGTTGGCTAGCCCCCTGTAAGTTGGCTGTAATTTATTACAGGAGAGACCCGTTGACTAGCCCTGTAATTTCGCTGTAGTTTATTACAGGAGAGACCCATTGGCTAGCCCCTATAAATTCGCTGTAATTTATTACAGGAGATACCCGTTAGCTAGCCTCTGTAATTTCGCTGTAATTTATTACAGGAGAGACCCGTTGGCTAACCCCCTGTAATTTCGCTGTAGTTTATTACAGGAGAGACCCGTTGGCTAGCCCCCTGTAAATTCGCTGTAATTTATTACAGGAGATACCCGTTTGCTAACCCCCTGTAATTTCGCTGTAATTTATTACAGGAGAGACCCGTTGGCTAACCCCCTGTAATTTCGCTATAATTTATTACAGAAAAGACCCGTTGACTAGCCCCTGTAAATTCGCTGTAATTTATTACATGAGAGACCCGTTGGCTAGCCCCCTGTAACTTCGCTGTAATTTATTGCAGGAGAGACCCGTTGGCTAGCCCCTGTAAGTTCGCTGTAATTTATTACAGGAGAGACCCTTTTGCTAGCTTCTGTAATTTCGCTGTAATTTATTACAGGAAAGACCCGTTGGCTAGCTCCCTGTAATTTCGCTGTAATTTATTACAGGAGAGACTTGTTTGCTAACCCCCTGTAATTTTGCTGTAATTTATTACAGGAGAGACTTGTTTGCTAACCCCCTGTAATTTCGCTGTAATTTATTACAAGAGAGACCCGTTGGCTAACCTCCTGTAATTTTGCTGTAATTTATTACAGGAGAGACCCGTTGGCTAACCCCCTGTAAATTCGCTGTAATTTATTACAGGAGATACCCGTTTACTAACCCCCTGTAAATTCGCTGTAATTTATTACAGGAGAGACCCTTTGGCTAGCCCCAGTAATTTCGCTGTAATTTATTACAGGAGAGACCCGTTTGCTAACCCTCTGTAATTTCGCTGATAATTTATTACAGGAGAGACCCTTTGGCTAGCCCCTGTACTTTCGCTGTAGTTTATTACAGGAGAGACCCGTTGGCTAACCCCCTGTTATTTCGCTGTAGTTTATTACAGGAGAGACCTATTGGCTAGCCCCTGTAATTTCGCTGTAATTTATTACAGGAGAGACCCTTTGGCTAGCCCCTGTAGTTTCGCTCTAATTTATTACAGGAGAGACCCTTTGGCTAACCCCTTTAATTTCGCTGTAATTTATTAAAGGAGAGACCCGTTGGGCTCTTAACTTTATCTTCAATGCCTTAGAATCGAAGTTTAGGCCCTCAACTTTATCTTCAGGGCCTTAGAAACAGAGTTTAGGCCCTCAACTTTATCTTTAGCTCCTTAGAATCAAAGTTTAAGCCCTTAACTTTATCTTTAGGACCTTAGAATCAAAGTTTAGGCCCTCATCTTTAGCTTCAGAACCTTAAAATCGAAGTTTATGCCCTCAACTTTATCTTCAGGGCCTTAGAATCAAAGTTTAGGCCCTCATCTTTATCTTCAGGGCCTTAGAATCGAAGTTTATGCCCTCAACTTTATCTTCAGGGCCTTAGAATCAGAGTTTAGGCCCTCAACTTTATCTTCAGGCCCTTAGAATCATAGTTTAGGCGTTCAACTTTATCTTCAGGGCCTTAGAATCAAAGTTTAGGCCCTCATCTTTATCTTAAGGGCCTTAGAATCGAAGTTTATGCCCTCAACTTTATCTTCAGGGCCTTAGAATCAATTTTTAGGCCCTCAACTTCATCTTCAGGTCTCTAGAATCAAAGTTTAGGCCCTCAACTTTATCTTCAGGTCCTTAGAATCAAAGTTTAGTCTCTCAACTTTATCTTCAGGTCCTTAGAATCGGAGTTTAGGCCCTCAACTTTATCTTCAGGCCCTTAGAATCAAAGTTTAGGCGTTCAACTTTATCTTCAGGGCCTTAGAATCAAAGTTTAGGCCCTCAACTTTATCTTCAGGTCCTTAGAATCAAAGTTTAGTCTCTCAACTTTATCTTCAGGCTCTTAGAATAAAAGTTTAGGCCCTCAACTTTATCTTCAGGCTCTTAGAATCAAAGTTTAGGCCATCAACTTTATCTTCAGGTCCTTAGAATCAAAGTCTAGGCCCTCAACTTTATCTTCAGGTCCTTAAAATCAGAGTTTTGGCTCTGAACTTTAACTTCAGACCCTTAGAATCAAAGTTTGTGCCTTCAAATTTCTCTTCAGGGCCTTAGAATCAGAGTTTTGGCCATGACCTTTATCTTCAGGCCCTTAGAATCAATGTTTGGGCCTTCAACTTTATCTTCAGAGTCTTAGAATTAGAGTTTAGGCCCTCAACTTTATCTTCAGGGCCTTAGAATCAGAGTTTAGGTCCTCAACTTTATCTTCAGGTCCTTAGAATCAAAGTCTAGGCCCTCAACTTTATCTTCAGGCTCTTAGAATAAAAGTTTAGGCCCTCAACTTTATCTTCAGGTCCTTAGAATCAAAGTTTAGTCTCTCAACTTTATCTTCAGGCCCTTAGAATAAAAGTTTAGGCCCTCAACTTTATCTTCAGGCTCTTAGAATCAAAGTTTAGGCCCTCAACTTTATCTTCAGGTCCTTAGAATCAAAGTCTAGGCCCTCAACTTTATCTTCATGTTCTTAGAATCAGAGTTTTGGCTCTGAACTTTAACTTCAGACCCTTAGAATCAAAGTTTGGGCCTTCAAATTTCTCTTCAGGGCCTTAGAATCAAAGTTTAGTCTCTCAACTTTATCTTCAGGTCTTTAGAATCGGAGTTTAGGCCCTCAACTTTATCTTCAGGTCTTTAGAATCAAAGTTTAGGCGTTCAACTTTATCTTCAGGGCCTTTGATTCAAAGTTTAGGCCCTCAACTTTATCTTCAGGTCCTTAGAATCAAAGTTTAGTCTCTCAACTTTATCTTCAGGTCCTTAGAATAAAAGTTTAGGCCCTCAACTTTATCTTCAGGCTCTTAGAATCAAAGTTTAGGCCCTCAACTTTATCTTCAGGTCCTTAGAATCAGAGTTTTGGCCATGACCTTTATCTTCAGGCCCTTAGAATCAATGTTTGGGCCTTCAACTTTATTTTCAGGGCCTTAGAATCAAAGTCTAGGCTCTCAACTTTATCTTCATGGCCTTAGAATCAGAGTTTAGGCCCTCAACATTATCTTCAGGTCCTTAGAATCAAAGTCTAGGCCCTCAACTTTATCTTCAGGCTCTTAGAATCAAAGTTTAGGCCATCAACTTTATCTTCAGGTCCTTAGAATCAAAGTCTAGGCCCTCAACTTTATCTTCAGGCCCTTAGAATCAAAATTTAGGCCCTCAACTTTATCTTCAAATCCTTAGAATGAGAGTTAAGCTCTCAACTTTATCTTCAGGGCCTTAGCTAGCCCGTGTAAGTTCGCTGTAATTTATTACAGGAGAGACCCGTTGGCTAACCCCCTGTAATTTCGCTGTAATTTATTACAGGAGATACCCGTTGGCTAACCCCGTGTAATTTCGCTGTAATTTATTATTAGGATAGACCCGTTGTCTAGCCCCTGTAATTTCGCTGTAATTTATTCAAGGAGAGACCCGTTGGCTAGCCCCCTGTAATTTCGCTGTAACTTTTTACAGGAGAGACCCGTTGGCTAGCCCCCTGTAAGTTGGCTGTAATTTATTCCAGGAGAGACCCGTTGACTAACCTCCTGTAATTTCGCTGTAGTTTATTAAAGGAGAGACCCATTGGCTAGCCCCCTGTAAATTCGCTGCAATTTATTACAGGAGTTACCCGTTAGCTAGCATCTGTAATTTCGCTGTAATTTATTACAGGAGAGACCCGTTGGCTAGCCCCAGTAATTTCGCTGTAATTTATTACAGGAGAGACCCGTTTGCTAACCCTCTGTAATTTCGCTGTAGTTTATTACAGGAGAGACCCGTTGGCTAGCCCCCTGTAAATTCGCTGTAATTTATTACAGGAGAGACCCTTTGGCTAGCCCCAGTAATTTCGCTGTAATTTATTACAGGAGAGACCCGTTTGCTAACCCTCTGTAATTTCGCTGATAATTTATTACAGGAGAGACCCGTTTACTAACCCCCTGTAAATTCGCTGTAATTTATTACAGGAGAGACCCGTTGGCTAGCCCCTGTAATTTCGCTGTAGTTTATTAAAGGAGAGACCCGTTGGCTAGCCTCCTGTAATTTCGCTGTAGTTTATTACAGGAGAGACCCGTTTGCTAACCTCCTGTAATTTCGCTGTAGTTTATTACAGGAGAGACCCTTTGGCTAGCCCCTGTAATTTCGCTGTAATTTATTACAGGAGAGACCCTTTGGCTAGCCCATGTACTTTCGCTGTAGTTTATTACAGGAGAGACCCGTTGGCTAACCCCCTGTTATTTCGCTGTAGTTTATTACAGGAGAGACCTATTGGCTAGCCCCTGTAATTTCGCTGTAATTTATTACAGGAGAGACCCTTTGGCTAGCCCCTGTAGTTTTGCTCTAATTTATTACAGGAGAGACCCTTTGGCTAACCCCTGTAATTTCGCTGTAATTTATTAAAGGAGAGACCCGTTGGGCTCTCAACTTTATCTTCAATGCCTTAGAATCGAAGTTTAGGCGCTCAACTTTATCTTCAGGGCCTTAGAAACAGAGTTTAGGCCCTCAACGTTATCTTTAGCTCCTTAGAATCAAAGTTTAAGCCCTTAACTTTATCTTTAGGACCTTAGAATCAAAGTTTAGGCCCTCATCTTTAGCTTCAGAACCTTAAAATCGAAGTTTATGCCCTCAACTTTATCTTCAGGGCCTTAGAATCAAAGTTTAGGCCCTCATCTTTATCTTAAGGGCCTTAGAATCGAAGTTTATGCCCTCAACTTTATCTTCAGGGCCTGAGAATCAATTTTTAGGCCCTCAACTTCATCTTCAGGTCCCTAGAATCAAAGTTTAGGCCCTCAACTTTATCTTCAGGTACTTAGAATCAAAGTTTAGGCGTTCAACTTTATCTTCAGGGCCTTAGAATCAAAGTTTAGTCTCTCAACTTTATCTTCAGGTCCTTAGAATCGGAGTTTAGGCCCTCAACTTTATCTTCAGGCCCTTAGAATCAAAGTTTAGGCGTTCAACTTTATCTTCAGAGCCTTAGAATCAAAGTTTAGGCCCTCAACTTTATCTTCAGGTTCTTAGAATCAAAGTTTAGTCTCTCAACTTTATCTTCAGGCTCTTAGAATAAAAGTTTAGGCCCTCAACTTTATCTTCAGGCTCTTAGAATCAAAGTTTAGGCCATCAACTTTATCTTCAGGTCCTTAGAATCAAAGTCTAGGCCCTCAACTTTATCTTCAGGTCCTTAAAATCAGAGTTTCGGCTCTGAACTTTAACTTCAGATTCTTAGAATCAAAGTTTGGGCCTTCAAATTTCTCTTCAGGGCCTTAGAATCAGAGTTTTGGCCATGACCTTTATCTTCAGGCCCTTAGAATCAATGTTTGGGCCTTCAACTTTATCTTCAGAGTCTTAGAATTAGAGTTTAGGCCCTCAACTTTATCTTCAGGGCCTTAGAATCAGAGTTTAGGCCCTCAACTTTATCTTCAGGTCCTTAGAATCAAAGTCTAGGCCCTCAACTTTATCTTCAGGCTCTTAGAATAAAAGTTTAGGCCCTCAACTTTATCTTCAGGTCCTTAGAATCAAAGTTTAGTCTCTCAACTTTATCTTCAGGCCCTTAGAATAAAAGTTTAGGCCCTCAACTTTATCTTCAGGCTCTTAGAATCAAAGTTTAGGCCCTGAACTTTATCTTCAGGTCCTTAGAATCAAAGTCTAGGCCCTCAACTTTATCTTCATGTTCTTAGAATCAGAGTTTTGGCTCTGAACTTTAACTTCAGACCCTTAGAATCAAAGTTTGGGCCTTCAAATTTCTCTTCAGGGCCTTAGAATTAAAGTTTATTCTCTCAACTTTATCTTCAGGTCCTTAGAATCGGAGTTTAGGCCCTCAACTTTATCTTCAGGTCTTTAGAATCAAAGTTTAGGCGTTCAACTTTATCTTCACGGCCTTAGAATCAAAGTTTAGGCCCTCAACTTTATCTTCAGGTCCTTAGAATCAAAGTTTAGTCTCTCAACTTTATCTTCAGGTCCTTAGAATAAAAGTTTAGGCCCTCAACTTTATCTTCAGGCTCTTAGAATCAAAGTTTAGGCCCTCAACTTTATCTTCAGGTCCTTAGAATCAGAGTTTTGGCCATGACCTTTATCTTCAGGCCCTTAGAATCAATGTTTGGGCCTTCAACTTTATTTTCAGGGCCTTAGAATCAAAGTCTAGGCCCTCAACTTTATCTTCATTGCCTTAGAATCAGAGTTTAGGCCCTCAACATTATCTTCAGGTCTTTAGAATCAAAGTCTAGGCCCTCAACTTTATCTTCAGGCTCTTAGAATCAAAGTTTAGGCCATCAACTTTATCTTCAGGTCCTTAGAATCAAAGTCTAGGCCCTCAACTTTATCTTCAGGTCCTTAGAATCAGAGTTGTGGCTCTGAACTTTAACTTCAGACCCTTAGAATCAAAGTTTTGGCCTTCAAATTTCTCTTCAGGGCCTTAGAATCAAAGTTTTGGCCTTCAACTTTATCTTCAGGGCCTTAGAATCAAAGTCTAGGCCCTCAAGTTTATCTTCAGGGCCTTAGAATCAGAGTTTAGGCCCTCAACTTTATCTTCAGGTCCTTAGAATCAAAGTCTAGGCCCTCAACTTTATCTTCAGGCCCTTAGAATCAAAATTTAGGCCCTCAACTTCATCTTCAGGTCCCTAGAATCAAAGTTTAGGCCCTCAACTTTATCTTCAGGTCCTTAGAATCAAAGTTTAGTCTCTCAACTTTATCTTCAGGTCCTTAGAATCGGAGTTTAGGCCCTGAACTTTATCTTCAGTTCCTTAGAATCAGAGATTAGTCTCTCAACTTTATCTTCAGGTCCTTAGAATCGGAGTTAAGGCCCTCAACTTTATCTTCAGGCCCTTAGAATCAAAGTCTAGGCCCTCAAGTTTATATTCAGGGCCTTAGAATCAGAGTTTAGGCCCTCAACTTTATCTTCAGGCCCTTAGAATCAAAGTCTAGGCCCTCAACTTTATCTTCAGGTCCTTAGAATCGGAGTTAAGGCCCTCAACTTTATCTTCAGGCCCTTAGAATCAAAGTTTAGGCCCTCAACCTTATCTTCAGGTCCTTAGAATCAAAGTTTAGGCCCTCAACTTTATCTTCAGGTCCTTAGAATCAGAGTTTTGGCCATGACCTTTATCTTCAGGCCCTTAGAATCAATGTTTGGGCCTTCAACTTTATCTTCAGTGTCTTAGAATTAGAGTTTAAGCCCTCAACTTTATCTTTAGCTCCTTAGAATCAAAGTTTAGGCCCTCAACTTTATCTTCAGGTCCTTAGAATCAAAGTTTAGGACCTCAACTTTACCTTCAGGCCCTTAGAATCAAAGTTTAGGTCCTCAACTTTATCTTCAGGGCCTTAGAATCAAAGTTTAGGCCCTCAACTTTATCTTCAGGTCCTTAGAATGAGAGTTAAGCTCTCAACTTTATCTTCAGGGCCTTAGCTAGCCCGTGTAAGTTCGCTGTAATTTATTACAGGAGAGACCCGTTGGCTAACCCCCTGTAATTTCGCTGTAATTTATTAAAGGAGATACCCGTTGGCTAACCCCGTGTAATTTCGCTGTAATTTATTATTAGGATAGACCCGTTGTCTAGCCCCTGTAATTTCGCTGTAATTTATTCAAGGAGAGACCCGTTGGCTAGGCCCCTGTAATTTCGCTGCAACTTTTTACAGGAGAGACCCGTTGGCTAGCCCCCTGTAAGTTGGCTGTAATTTATTCCAGGAGAGACCCGTTGACTAACCCCCTGTAATTTCGCTGTAGTTTATTAAAGGAGTGACCCATTGTCTAGCCCCCTGTAAATTCGCTGCAATTTATTACAGGAGTTACCCGTTAGCTAGCATCTGTAATTTCGCTGTAATTTATTACAGGAGAGACCCGTTGGCTAACCCCCTGTAATTTCGCTGTAGTTTATTACAGGAATAGACCCGTTGGCTAGCCCCCTGTAAATTCGCTGTAATTTATTACAGGAGAGACCCTTTGGCTAGCCCCAGTAATTTCGCTGTAATTTATTACAGGAGAGACCCGTTTGCTAACCCTCTGTAAATTCGCTGTAATTTATTACAGGAGAGACCCGTTGGCTAGCCCCTGTAATTTCGCTATAGTTTATTACAGGAGAGACCCGTTGGGCCCTCAACTTTATCTTCAGACCCTTAGAATCAAAGTTTGGGCCTTCAACTTTATCTTCAGGGCCTTAGAATCAAAGTTTAGGCCCTCAACTTTATCTTCAGGTCCTTAGAATCAAAGTTTAGTCTCTCAACTTTATCTTCAGGCTCTTAGAATAAAAGTTTAGGCCCTCAACTTTATCTTCAGGCTCTTAGAATCAAAGTTTAGGCCATCAACTTTATCTTCAGGTCCTTAGAATCAAAGTCTAGGCCCTCAACTTTATCTTCAGGTCCTTAAAATCAGAGTTTTGGCTCTGAACTTTAACTTCAGACTCTTAGAATCAAAGTTTGGGCCTTTAAATTTCTCTTCAGGGCCTTAGAATCAAAGTTTTGGCCTTCAACTTTATCTTCAGGTCCTTAGAATCAAAGTTTAGTCTCTCAACTTTATCTTCAGGTCCTTAGAATAAAAGTTTAGGCCCTCAACTTTATCTTCAAATCCTTAGAATCAAAGTTTAGGCCCTGAACTTTATCTTCAGGTCCTTAGAATCAGAGTTTAGGCCCTCAACTTTATCTTCAGGTCTTTAGAATCAGAGTTTTGACCCTGAACTTTAACTTCAGACCGTTAGAATCAAAGTTTAGACCTTCAACTTTATCTTCAGGTTCTTAGAATCAGAGTTTTGGCCCTGAACTTTAACTTCAGACCCTTAGAATCAAAGTTTGGGCCTTCAAATTTCTCTTCAGGGCTTTAGATCCAGAGTTTAGGCCCTCAACTTTATCTTCAGGGCCTTAGAATCAAAGTTTTGGCCTTCAACTTTATCTTCAGGGCCTTAGAATCAAAGTCTAGGCTCTCAACTTTATCTTCAGGGCCTTAGAATTAGAGTTTAGGCCCTCAACTTTATCTTTAGGCTCTTAGAATCAAAGTTTAGGCCATCAACTTTATCTTCAGGTCCTTAGAATCAAAGTCTAGGCCCTCAACTTTATCGTCAGGTCCTTAGAATCAGAGTTTTGTCCCTGAACTTTATCTTCAGGTCCTTAGAATCAAAATTTAGGCCCTCAACTTCATCTTCAGGTCCCTAGAATCAAAGTTTAGGCTCTCAACTTTATCTTCAGGTCCTTAGAATCAAAGTTTAGTCTCTCAACTTTATCTTCAGGTCCTTAGAATCGGAGTTTAGGCCCTCAACTTTATCTTCAGGCCCTTAGAATCAATGTTTAGGCGTTCAACTTTATCTTCCGGGCCTTAGAATCAAAGTTTAGGCCTTCAACTTTATCTTCAGGTCCTTAGAATCAAAGTTTAGTCTCTCAACTTTATCTTCAGGTCCTTAGAATCAGAGTTTTGGCCCTGAACTTTAACTTCAGACCCTTAGAATCAAAGTTTGGGCCTTCAAATTTCTCTTCAGGGCCTTAGAATCAAAGTTTAGGCCTTCAACTTTATCTTCAGGGCCTTAGAATGAAAGTTTAGGCCCTCAACTTTATCTTCAGGTCCTTAGAATCAGAGTTTAGGCCCTCAACTTTATCTTCAGGTCCTTAGAATCAAAATTTAGGCCCTCAACTTTATCTTCAGGCCCTTAGAATCAAAGTTTAGGCGTTCAACTTTATCTTCAGGGCCTTAGAATCAATGTTTAGGTCCTCAACTTTATCTTCAGGTCCTTAGAATCAAAGTTTAGTCTCTCAACTTTATCTTCAGGTCCTTAGAATCAGAGTTTAGGCCCTCAGCTTTATCTTCAGGCTCTTAGAATCAAAGTTTAGGCCATCAACTTTATCTTCAGGTCCTTAGAATCAAAGTCTACGCCCTCAACTTTATCTTCAGATCCTTAGAATCAGAGTTTTGGCCCTCAACTTTATCTTCAGGTCCTTAGAATCAGAGTTTTGGCTCTGAACTTTAACTTCAGACCCTTAGAATCAAAGTTTGGGCCTTCAAATTTCTCTTCAGGGCCTTAGAATCAGAGTTTAGGCCTTCAACTTTATCTCCATGTCCTTAGAATCAAAGTCTAGGCCCTCAACTTTATCTTCAGGGTCTTAGAATTAGAGTTTAGGCCCTCAACTTTATCTTTAGCTCCTTAGAATCAAAGTTTAGGCCCTCAACTTTATCTTCAGGTCCTTAGAATCAAAGTTTAGGACCTCAACTTTATCTTCAGGCCCTTAGAATCAAAGTTTAGGTCCTGAACTTTATCTTCAGGTCCTTAGAATGAAATTTTAGGCTCTCAACTTTATCTTCAGGGCCTTAGCTAGCCCGTGTAAGTTAGCTGTAATTTATTACAGGTGAGACCCGTTGGCTAACCCCCTGTAATTTCGCTCTAATTTATTACAGGAGATACCCGTTGGCTAACCCCGTGTAATTTCGCTGTATTTTATTATTAGGATAGACCCGTTGTCTAGCCCCTGTAGTTTCGCTGTAATTTATTCCATTAGAGACCCGTTGGCTAGCCCCCTGTAATTTGGCTGTAACTTTTTACAGGAGAGACCCGTTGGCTAGCCCCCTGTAAGTTGGCTGTAATTTATTCAAGGAGAGACCCGTTGACTAGCCCTGTAATTTCGCTGTAGTTTATTACAGGAGAGACCCATTGGCTAGCCCCTATAAATTCGCTGTAATTTATTACAGGAGATACCCGTTAGCTAGCCTCTGTAATTTCGCTGTAATTTATTACAGGAGAGACCCGTTGGCTAACCCCCTGTAATTTCGCTGTAGTTTATTACAGGAGAGATCCGTTGGCTAGCCCCCTGTAAATTCGCTGTAATTTATTACAGGAGATACCCGTTTGCTAACCCCCTGTAATTTCGCTGTAATTTATTACAGGAGAGACCCGTTGGCTAACCCCCTGTAATTTCGCTGTAATTTATTACAGAAAAGACCCGTTGACTAGCCCCTGTAAATTCGCTGTAATTTATTACATGAGAGACCCGTTGGCTAGCCCCCTGTAACTTCGCTGTAATTTATTGCAGGAGAGACCCGTTGGCTAGCCCCTGTAAGTTCGCTGTAATTTATTACAGGAGAGACCCTTTTGCTAGCCCCTGTAATTTCGCTGTAATTTATTACAGGAAAGACCCGTTGGCTAGCTCCCTGTAATTTCGCTGTAATTTATTACAGGAGAGACTTGTTTGCTAACCCCCTGTAATTTTGCTGTAATTTATTACAGGAGAGACTTGTTTGCTAACCCCCTGTAATTTCGCTGTAATTTATTACAGGAGAGACCCGTTGGCTAACCTCCTGTAATTTTGCTGTAATTTATTACAGGAGAGACCCGTTGGCTAACCCCCTGTAAATTCGCTGTAATTTATTACAGGAGATACCCGTTTACTAACCCCCTGTAAATTCGCTGTAATTTATTACAGGAGAGACCCTTTGGCTAGCCCCAGTAATTTCGCTGTAATTTATTACAGGAGAGACCCGTTTGCTAACCCTCTGTAATTTCGCTGATAATTTTTTACTGGAGAGACCCTTTGGCTAGCCCCTGTACTTTCGCTGTAGTTTATTACAGGAGAGACCCGTTGGCTAACCCCCTGTTATTTCGCTGTAGTTTATTACAGGAGAGACCTATTGGCTAGCCCCTGTAATTTCGCTATAATTTATTACAGGAGAGACCCTTTGGCTAGCCCCTGTAGTTTCGCTCTAATTTATTACAGGAGAGACCCTTTGGCTAACCCCTTTAATTTCGCTGTAATTTATTAAAGGAGAGACCCGTTTGGCTCTTAACTTTATCTTCAATGCCTTAGAATCGAAGTTTAGGCCCTCAACTTTATCTTCAGGGCCTTAGAAACAGAGTTTAGGCCCTCAACTTTATCTTTAGCTCCTTAGAATCAAAGTTTAAGCCCTTAACTTTATCTTTAGGACCTTAGAATCAAAGTTTAGGCCCTCATCTTTAGCTTCAGAACCTTAAAATCGAAGTTTATGCCCTCAACTTTATCTTCAGGGCCTTAGAATCAAAGTTTAGGCCCTCATCTTTATCTTCAGGGCCTTAGAATCGAAGTTTATGCCCTCAACTTTATCTTCAGGCTCTTAGAATCAAAGTTTAGGCGTTCAACTTTATCTTCAGGGCCTTAGAATCAAAGTTTAGGCCTTCAACTTTATCTTCAGGTCCTTAGAATCAAAGTTTAGTCTCTCAACTTTATCTTCAGGTCCTTAGAATCAGAGTTTTGGCCCTGAACTTTAACTTCAGACCCTTAGAATCAAAGTTTGGGCCTTCAAATTTCTCTTCAGGGCCATAGAATCAAAGTTTAGGCCTTCAACTTTATCTTCAGGTCCCTAGAATCAAAGTTTAGGCCCTCAACTTTATCTTCAGGTTCTTAGAATCAAAGTTTAGGCCTTCAACTTTATCTTCAGGCCCTTAGAATCAAAGTTTAGGCGTTCAACTTTATCTTCAGGGCCTTAGAATCAAAGTTTAGGCTCTCAACTTTATCTTCAGGTCCTTAGAATCAAAGTTTAGTCTCTCAACTTTATCTTCAGGTCCTTAGAATCAAAGTTTAGGCCCTCAACTTTATCTTCAGGCTCTTAGAATCAAAGTTTAGGCCCTCAACTTTATCTTCAGGTCCTTAGAATAAGAGTTTTTGCCATGACCTTTATCTTCAGGCCCTTAGAATCAATGTTTATGCCTTCAACTTTATCTTCAGGGTCTTAGAATTAGAGTTTAGGCCCTCAACTTTATCTTTAGCTCCTTAGAATCAAAGTTTAGGCCCTCAACTTTATCTTCAGGTCCTTAGAATCAAAGTTTAGGACCTCAACTTTATCTTCAGGCCCTTAGAATCAAAGTTTAGGTCCTGAACTTTATCTTCAGGCCCTTAGAATGAAATTTTAGGCTGTCAACTTTATCTTCAGGGCCTTAGCTAGCCCGTGTAAGTTCGCTGTAATTTATTACAGGTGAAACCCGTTGGCTAACCCCCTGTAATTTCGCTGTAATTTATTTCAGGAGATACACGTTGGCTAACCCCGTGTAATTTCGCTCTACTTTATTATTAGGATAGACCCGTTGTCTAGCCCCTGTAATTTTGCTGTAATTTATTCCAGGAGAGACCCGTTGGCTAGCCCCCTTTAATTTGGCTGTAACTTTTTACAGGAGAGACCCGTTGGCTAGCCCCCTGTAAGTTGGCTGTAATTTATTACAGGAGAGACCCGTTTGCTAACCCCCTGTAAATTCGCTGTAATTTATTACAGGAGAGACCCGTTGGCTAGCCCCTGTAATTTCGCTGTAGTTTATTACAGGAGAGACCCGTTGGCTAGCCTCTTTAATTTGGCTGTAATTTATTACAGGAGAGACCCGTTGGCTAACCCCCTGTTAATTCGCTGTAATTTATTACAGGAGAGACCCGTTGGCTAACCCCTTGTAATTTCGCTGTAATTTATTACAGGAGAGACCCGTTGGCTAGCCTCCTGTAATTTCGCTGTAGTTTATTACAGGAGAGACCCTTTGGCTAACCCCCTGTAATTTCGCTGTAGTTTATTACAGGAGAGACCCTTTGACTAGCCTCTGTAGTTTCGCTCTAATTTATTACAGGAGAGACCCTTTGGCTAACCCCTGTAATTTCGCTGTAATTTATTACAGGAGAGACCCGTTGGGCCCTCAACTTTATCTTCAATGCCTTAGAATCGAAGTTTAGGCCCTCAACTTTATCTTTAGCTCCTTAGAATCAAAGTTCAAGCCCTTAACTTTATCTTTAGGACCTTAGAATCAAAGTTTAGGCCCTCATCTTTAGCTTCAGAACCTTAAAATCGAAGTTTATGCCCTCAACTTTATCTTCAGGGCCTTAGAATCAAAGTTTAGGCCCTCATCTTTATCTTAAGGGCCTTAGAATCGAAGTTTATGCCCTCAACTTTATCTTCAGGGCCTTAGAATCAATTTTCAGGCCCTCAACTTCATCTTCAGGTCTCTAGAATCAAAGTTTAGGCCCTCAACTTTATCTTCAGGTCCTTAGAATCAAAGTTTAGTCTCTCAACTTTATCTTCAGGTCCTTAGAATCGGAGTTTAGGCCCTCAACTTTATCTTCAGGCCCTTAGAATCAGAGTTTTGGCCATGACCTTTATCTTCAGGCCCTTAGAATCAATGTTTGGGCCTTCAACTTTATCTTCAGAGTCTTAGAATTAGAGTTTAGGCCCTCAACTTTATCTTCAGGGCCTTAGAATCAGAGTTTAGGCCCTCAACTTTATCTTCAGGTCCTTAGAATCAAAGTCTAGGCCCTCAACTTTATCTTCTGGCTCTTAGAATAAAAGTTTAGGCCCTCAACTTTATCTTCAGGGCCTTAGAATCAAAGTTTAGGCCCTCAACTTTATCTTCAGGTCCTTAGAATCAAAGTTTAGTCTCTCAACTTTATCTTCAGGCCCTTAGAATAAAAGTTTAGGCCCTCAACTTTATCTTCAGGCTCTTAGAATCAAAGTTTAGGCCCTCAACTTTATCTTCAGGTCCTTAGAATCAAAGTCTAGGCCCTCAACTTTATCTTCATGTTCTTAGAATCAGAGTTTTGGCTCTGAACTTTAACTTCAGACCCTTAGAATCAAAGTTTGGGCCTTCAAATTTCTCTTCAGGGCCTTAGAATCAAAGTTTAGTCTCTCAACTTTATCTTCAGGTCCTTAGAATCGGAGTTTAGGCCCTCAACTTTATCTTCAGGTCTTTAGAATCAAAGTTTAGGCGTTCAACTTTATCTTCAGGGCCTTAGAATCAAAGTTTAGGCCCTCAACTTTATCTTCAGGTCCTTAGAATCAAAGTTTAGTCTCTCAACTTTATCTTCAGGTCCTTAGAATAAAAGTTTAGGCCCTCAACTTTATCTTCAGGCTCTTAGAATCAAAGTTTAGGCCCTCAACTTTATCTTCAGGTCCTTAGAATCAGAGTTTTGGCCATGACCTTTATCTTCAGGCCCTTAGAATCAATGTTTGGGCCTTCAACTTTATTTTCAGGGCCTTAGAATCAAAGTCTAGGCCCTCAACTTTATCTTCATGGCCTTAGAATCAGAGTTTAGGCCTCAACATTATCTTCAGGTCTTTAGAATCAAAGTCTAGGCCCTCAACTTTATCTTCAGGCTCTTAGAATCAAAGTTTAGGCCATCAACTTTATCTTCAGGTCCTTAGAATCAAAGTCTAGACCCTCAACTTTATCTTCAGGCTCTTAGAATCAAAATTTAGGCCCTCAACTTCATCTTCAGGTCCCTAGAATCAAAGTTTAGGCCCTCAACTTTATCTTCAGGTCCTTAGAATCAAAGTTTAGTCTCTCAACTTTATCTTCAGGTCCTTAGAATCGGAGTTTAGGCCCTCAACTTTATCTTCAGTTCCTTAGAATCAGAGTTTAGTCTCTCAACTTTATCTTCAGGTCCTTAGAATCGGAGTTAAGGCCCTCAACTTTATCTTCAGGCTCTTTGAATCAAAGTTTGGGCCCTCAACCTTATCTTCAGGTCCTTAGAATCAAAGTTTAGGCCCTCAACTTTATCTTCAGGTCCTTAGAATCAGAGTTTTGGCCATGACCTTTATCTTCAGGCCCTTAGAATCAATGTTTGGTCCTTCAACCTTATCTTCAGGTCCTTAGAATCAAAGTTTAGGCCCTCAACTTTATCTTTAGCTCCTTAGAATCAAAGTTTAGGCCCTCAACTTTATCTTCAGGTCCTTAGAATCAAAGTTTAGGACCTCAACTTTACCTTCAGGCCCTTAGAATCAAAGTTTAGGTCCTCAACTTTATCTTCAGGGCGTTAGAATCAAAGTTTAGGCCCTCAACTTTATCTTCAGGTCCTTAGAATGAGAGTTAAGCTCTCAACTTTATCTTCAAGGCCTTAGCTAGCCCGTGTAAGTTCGCTGTAATTTATTACAGGAGAGACCCGTTGGCTAACCCCCTGTAATTTCGCTGTAATTTATTACAGGAGATACCCGTTGGCTAACCCCGTGTAATTTCGCTGTAATTTATTATTAGGATAGACCCGTTGTCTAGCCCCTGTAATTTCGCTGTAATTTATTCAAGGAGAGACCCGTTGGCTAGCCCCCTGTAATTTCGCTGTAACTTTTTACAGGAGAGACCCGTTGGCTAGCCCCCTGTAAGTTGGCTGTAATTTATTCCAGGAGAGACCCGTTGACTAACCCCTTGTAATTTCGCTGTAGTTTATTAAAGGAGAGACCCATTGGCTAGCCCCCTGTAAATTCGCTGCAATTTATTACAGGAGTTACCCGTTAGCTAGCATCTGTAATTTCGCTGTAATTTATTACAGGAGAGACCCGTTGTCTAACCCCCTGTAATTTCGCTGTAGTTTATTACAGGAATAGACCCGTTGGCTAGCCCCCTGTAAATTCGCTGTAATTTATTACGGGAGAGACCCTTTGGCTAGCCCCACTAATTTCGCTGTAATTTATTACAGGAGAGACCCGTTTGCTAACCCTCTGTAATTTCGCTGATAATTTATTACAGGAGAGACCCGTTTACTAACCCCCTGTAAATTCGCTGTAATTTATTACAGGAGAGACCCGTTGGCTAGCCCCTGTAATTTCGCTGTAGTTTATTACAGGAGAGACCCGTTGGCTAGCCTCTTTAATTTGGCTGTAATTTATTACAGGAGAGACCCGTTGGCTAGCCTCCTGTAATTTCGCTGTAGTTTATTACAGGAGAGACCCGTTTGCTAACCCCCTGTAATTTCGCTGTAGTTTATTACAGGAGAGACCCTTTGGCTAGCCCCTGTAATTTCGCTGTAATTTATTACAGGAGAGACCCTTTTGCTAGCCCCTGTACTTTCGCTGTAGTTTATTACAGGAGAGACCCGTTGGCTAACCCCCTGTTATTTCGCTGTAGTTTATTACAGGAGAGACCTATTGGTTAGCCCCTGTAATTTCGCTGTAATTTATTACAGGAGAGACCCTTTGGCTAGCCCCTGTAGTTTCGCTCTAATTTATTACAGGAGAGACCCTTTGGCTAACCCCTGTAATTTCGCTGTAATTTATTAAAGGAGAGACCCGTTGGGCTCTCAACTTTATCTTCAATGCCTTAGAATCGAAGTTTAGGCCCTCAACTTTATCTTCAGGGCCTTAGAAACAGAGTTTAGGCCCTCAACTTTATCTTTAGCTCCTTAGAATCAAAGTTTAAGCCCTTAACTTTATCTTTAGGACCTTAGAATCAAAGTTTAGGCCCTCATCTTTAGCTTCAGAACCTTAAAATCGAAGTTTATGCCCTCAACTTTATCTTCAGGGCCTTAGAATCAAAGTTTAGGCCCTCATCTTTATCTTAAGGGCCTTAGAATCGAAGTTTATGCCCTCAACTTTATCTTCAGGGCCTTAGAATCAATTTTTAGGCCCTCAACTTCATCTTCAGGTCCCTAGAATCAAAGTTTAGGCCCTCAACTTTATCTTCAGGTCCTTAGAATCAAAGTTTAGTCTCTCAACTTTATCTTCAGGTCCTTAGAATCGGAGTTTAGGCCCTCAACTTTATCTTCAGGCCCTTAGAATCAAAGTTTAGGCGTTCAACTTTATCTTCAGGGCCTTAGAATCAAAGTTTAGGCCCTCAACTTTATCTTCAGGCTCTTAGAATCAAAGTTTACGCCCTCAACTTTATCTTCAGGCTCTTAGAATCAAAGTTTAGGCCATCAACTTTATCTTCAGGTCCTTAGAATCAAAGTCTAGGCCCTCAACTTTATCTTCAGGTCCTTAAAATCAGAGTTTTGGCTCTGAACTTTAACTTCAGGTCCTTAGAATGAGAGTTTAGGCCATCAACTTTATCTTCAGGTCCTTAGAATCAAAGTCTAGGCCCTCAACTTTATCTTCAGGTCCTTAGAATCAGAGTTTTGGCCCTGAACTTTAACTTCAGACCCTTAGAATCAAAGTTTGGGCCTTCAAATTTCTCTTCAGGGCCTTAGAATCAAAGTTTAGGCCTTCAACTTTATCTTCAGGTCCTTAGAATCAAAGTCTAGCCCCTCAAGTTTATCTTCAGGGCCTTAGAATCAGAGTTTAGGCCCTCAACTTTATCTTCAGGGCCTTAGAATCAAAGTTTAGGCCCTCAACTTTATCTTCAGGCTCTTAGAATCAAAGTTTAGGCCCTCAACTTTATCTTCAGGTCCTTAGAATCAAAGTCTAGGCCCTCAACTTTATCTTCATGTTCTTAGAATCAGAGTTTTGGCTCTGAAGTTTAACTTCAGACCCTTAGAATCAAAGTTTGGGCCTTCAAATTTCTCTTCAGGGCGTTAGAATCAAAGTTTAGTCTCTCAACTTTATCTTCAGGTCCTTAGAATCGGAGTTTAGGCCCTCAACTTTATCTTCAGGTCTTTAGAATCAAAGTTTAGGCGTTCAACTTTATCTTCAGGGCCTTAGAATCAAAGTTTAGGCCCTCAACTTTATCTTCAGGTCCTTAGAATCAAAGTTTAGTCTCTCAACTTTATCTTCAGGTCCTTAGAATAAAAGTTTAGGCCCTCAACTTTATCTTCAGGCTCTTAGAATCAAAGTTTAGGCCCTCAACTTTATCTTCAGGTCCTTAGAATCAGAGTTTTGGCCATGACCTTTATCTTCAGGCCCTTAGAATCAATGTTTGGGCCTTCAACTTTATTTTCAGGGCCTTAGAATCAAAGTCTAGGCCCTCAACTTTATCTTCATGGCCTTAGAATCAGAGTTTAGGCCCTCAACATTATCTTCAGGTCCTTAGAATCAAAGTCTAAGACCTCAACTTTATCTTCAGGCTCTTAGAATCAAAGTTTAGGCCCTCAACTTTATCTTCAGGTTCTTAGAATCAAAGTTTGGGCCTTCAAATTTCTCTTCAGGGCCTTAGAATCAAAGTTTTGGCCTTCAACTTTATCTTCAGGGCCTTAGAATCAAAGTCTAGGCCCTCAAGTTTATCTTCAGGTCCTTAGAATCGGAGTTAAGGCCCTCAACTTTATCTTCAGGCCCTTAGAATCAAAGTTTAGGCCCTCAACCTTATCTTCAGGTCCTTAGAATCAAAGTTTAGGCCCTCAACTTTATCGTCAGGTCCTTAGAATCAGAGTTTTGGCCATGACCTTTATCTTCAGGCCCTTAGAATCAATGTTTGGGCCTTCAACTTTATCTTCAGGGTCTTAGAATTAGAGTTTATTCCCTCAACTTTATCTTTAGCTCCTTAGAATCAAAGTTTAGGCCCTCAACTTTATCTTCAGGTCCTTAGAATCAAAGTTTAGGACCTCAACTTTACCTTCAGGCCCTTAGAATCAAAGTTTAGGTCCTCAACTTTATCTTCAGGTCCTTAGAATCAAAGTTTAGTCTCTCAACTTTATCTTCAGGCTCTTAGAATCAAAGTTTAGGCCCTCAACTTTATCTTCAGGTTCTTAGAATCAAAGTTTGGGCCTTCAAATTTCTCTTCAGGGCCTTAGAATCAAAGTTTTGGCCTTCAACTTTATCTTCAGGGCCTTAGAATCAAAGTCTAGGCCCTCAAGTTTATCTTCAGGTCCTTAGAATCGGAGTTAAGGCCCTCAACTTTATCTTCAGGCCCTTAGAATCAAAGTTTAGGCCCTCAACCTTATCTTCAGGTCCTTAGAATCAAAGTTTAGGCCCTCAACTTTATCGTCAGGTCCTTAGAATCAGAGTTTTGGCCATGACCTTTATCTTCAGGCCCTTAGAATCAATGTTTGGGCCTTCAACTTTATCTTCAGGGTCTTAGAATTAGAGTTTATTCCCTCAACTTTATCTTTAGCTCCTTAGAATCAAAGTTTAGGCCCTCAACTTTATCTTCAGGTCCTTAGAATCAAAGTTTAGGACCTCAACTTTACCTTCAGGCCCTTAGAATCAAAGTTTAGGTCCTCAACTTTATCTTCAGGTCCTTAGAATCAAAGTTTAGTCTCTCAACTTTATCTTCAGGTTCTTAGAATAAAAGTTTAGGCCCTCAACTTTATCTTCAGGCTCTTAGAATCAAAGTCTAGGCCCTCAACTTTATCTTCATGGCCTTAGAATCAGAGTTTAGGCCCTCAACATTATCTTCAGGTCCTTAGAATCAAAGTCTAAGCCCTCAACTTTATCTTCAGGCTCTTAGAATCAAAGTTTAGGCCCTCAACTTTATCTTCAGGTTCTTAGAATCAGAGTTGTGGCTCTGAACTTTAACTTCAGACCCTTAGAATCAAAGTTTGGGCCTTCAAATTTCTCTTCAGGGCCTTAGAATCAAAGTTTTGGCCTTCAACTTTATCTTCAGGGCCTTAGAATCAAAGTCTAGGCCCTCAAGTTTATCTTCAGGGCCTTAGAATCAGAGTTTAGGCCCTCAACTTTATCTTCAGGCCCTTAGAATCAAAGTCTAGGCCCTCAACTTTATCTTCAGGCCCTTAGAATCAAAATTTAGGCCCTCAACTTCATCTTCAGGTCCCTAGAATCAAAGTTTAGGCCCTCAACTTTATCTTCAGGTCCTTAGAATCAAAGTTTAGTCTCTCAACTTTATCTTCAGGTCCTTAGAATCGGAGTTTAGGCGCTCAACTTTATCTTCAGTTCCTTAGAATCAGAGTTTAGTCTCTCAACTTTATCTTCAGGTCCTTAGAATCGGAGTTAAGGCCCTCAACTTTATCTTCAGGCCCTTAGAATCAAAGTTTAGGCCCTCAACCTTATCTTTAGGTCCTTAGAATCAAAGTTTAGGCCCTCAACTTTATCGTCAGGTCCTTAGAATCAGAGTTTTGGCCATGACCTTTATCTTCAGGCCCTTAGAATCAATGTTTGGGCCTTCAACTTTATCTTCAGGGTCTTAGAATTAGAGTTTAGGCCCTCAACTTTATCTTTAGCTCCTTAGAATCAAAGTTTAGGCCCTCAACTTTATCTTCAGGTCCTTAGAATCAAAGTTTAGGACCTCAACTTTACCTTCAGGCCCTTAGAATCAAAGTTTAGGTCCTCAACTTTATCTTCAGGGCCTTAGAATCAAAGTTTAGGCCCTCAACTTTATCTTCAGGTCCTTAGAATGAGAGTTAAGCTCTCAACTTTATCTTCAGGGCCTTAGCTAGCCCGTGTAAGTTCGCTGTAATTTATTACAGGAGAGACCCGTCGGCTAACCCCCTGTAATTTCGCTGTAATTTATTACAGGAGATACCCGTTGGCTAACCCCGTGTAATTTCGCTGTAATTTATTATTAGGATAGACCCGTTGTCTAGCCCCTGTAATTTCGCTGTAATTTATTCAAGGAGAGACCCATTGGCTAGCCCCCTGTAAATTCGCTGCAATTTATTACAGGAGTTACCCGTTAGCTAGCATCTGTAATTTCGCTGTAATTTATTACAGGAGAGACCCGTTGGCTAACCCCCTGTAATTTCGCTGTAGTTTATTACAGGAGAGACCCGTTGGCTAGCCCCCTGTAAATTCGCTGTAATTTATTACAGGAGAGACCCTTTGGCTAGCCCCAGTAATTTCGCTGTAATTTATTACAGGAGAGACCCGTTTGCTAACCCTCTGTAATTTCGCTGATAATTTATTACTGGAGAGACCCGTTTACTAACCCCCTGTAAATTCACTGTAATTTATTACAGGAGAGACCCGTTGGCTAGCCCCTGTAATTTCGCTGTAGTTTATTACAGGAGAGACCCGTTGGGCCCTCAACTTTATCTTCAGACCCTTAGAATCAAAGTTTGGGCCTTCAAATTTCTCTTCAGGGCCTTAGAATCAAAGTTTTGGCCTTCAACTTTATCTTCAGGGCCTTAGAATCAAAGTCTAGGCCCTCAAGTTTATCTTCAGGGCCTTAGAATCAGAGTTTAGGCCCTCAACTTTATCTTCAGGCTCTTAGAATCAGAGTTTTGGCCCTGAACTTTAACTTCAAACCCTTAGAATAAAAGTTTGGGCCTTCAACTTTATCTTCAGCGCCTTAGAATCAAAGTTTATGCCCTCAACTTTATCTTCATGTCCTTAGAATGAAAGTTTATGCCCTCAACTTTATCTTCAGGTCCTTAAAATCAAAGTTTAGGCTCTCAACTTTATCTTCAGGGCCTTAGCTAGCCCGTGTAAGTTCGCTGTATTTTATTACAGGAGAGACCCGTTGGCTAACCCCTTGTAATTTCGCTGTAATTTATTATTAGGATAGACCCGTTGTCTAGCCCCTGTAATTTCGCTGTAATTTATTCAAGGAGAGACCCTTTGGCTAGCCCCCTGTAATTTGGCTGTAACTTTTTACAGGAGAGACCCGTTGGCTAGCCCCCTGTAAGTTGGCTGTAATTTATTCCAGGAGAGACCCGTTGACTAACCCCCTGTAATTTCGCTGTAGTTTATTACAGGAGAGACCCATTGGCTAGCCCTTATAAATTCGCTGTAATTTATTACAGGAGAGACCCGTTGGCTAACCCCCTGTAATTTCGCTGTGGTTTTTTACAGGAGAGACCCGTTGGCTAGCCCCCTGTAAATTCGCTGTAATTTATTACAGGAGATACCCGTTTGCTAACCCCCTGTAATTTCGCTGTAATTTATTACAGGAGAGACCCGTTGGCTAACCCCTGTAATTTCGCTGTAAGTTATTACAGCAGAGACCCGTTGGCTAACCCCCTGTAAATTCGCTGTAATTTATTACAGGAGAGACCCGTTGGCTAGCCCCTGTAATTTCGCTGTAATTTATTACAGGAGATACCCGTTGGCTAGCCCTCTGTAATTTCGCTGTAATTTATTACAGGAGAGACCCGTTGGCTAGCCCCTGTAATTTCGCTGTAATTTATTACAGGAGAGACCCGTTGGCTAGCCCCTGTAAATTCGCTGTAATTTATTACAGGAGAGACCCGTTGGCTAGCCCCCTGTAATTTCCCTTTAATTTATTACAGGAGAGACCCGTTGGCTAGCCCCTGTAATTTCGCTTTAATTTATTACAGGAGAGACCCGTTGGCTAGCCCCTGTAAATTCGCTGTAGTTTATTACAGGAGATACCCGTTGGCTAGCCCCTGTAATTTCGCTTTAATTTATTACAGGAGATACGCGTTGGCTAGCCCCTGTAATTTCGCTGTAATTTATTACAGGAGATACGCGTTGGCTAGCCCCTGTCATTTCCCTTTAATTTATTACAGGAGAGACCCGTTGGCTAGCCCCTGTAAATTCGCTGTAATTTATTACATTAGATACCCGTTGGCTAGCCCCCTGTAATTTCGCTGTAATTTATTACAGGAGAGACCCGTTGGCTAGCCCCTGTAAATTCGCTGTGGTTTATTACAGGAGATACCCGTTGGCTAGCCCCTGTAATTTCGCTTTAAATTATTACAGGAGATACGCGTTGGCTAGCTCCTGTAATTTCGCTGTAATTTATTACAGGAGATACCCGTTGGCTAGCCCCTGTAATTTCGCTTTAATTTATTACAGGAGAGACCCGTTGGCTAGCCCCCTGTAATTTCGCTGTAATTTATTACAGGAGAGACCCGTTGGCTAGCCTCCATTAATTTCGCTGTAATTTATTACAGGAGAGACCCGTTGGCTAGCTCCCTGTAATTTCGCTGTAATTTATTACAGGAAAGACCCGTTGGCTAACCCCTGTAATTTCGCTGTAATTTATTACAGGAGAGACCCGTTGGTCCCTCAACTTTATCTTCAATGCCTTAGAATCGAAGTTTATGCCCTCAACTTTATCTTCAGGGCCTTAGAAACATAGTTTAGGCCCTCAACTTTATCTTTAGCTCCTTACAATCAAAGTTTAAGCCCTTAACTTTATCTTTAGGACCTTAGAATCAAAGTTTAGGCCCTCATCTTTATCTTCAGGGCCTTAGAATCAAAGTTTAGGCCCTCATTTTTATCTTCAGGGCCTTAGAATCGAAGTTTATGCCCTCAACTTTATCTTCAGGGCCTTAGAATCAATTTTTAGGCCCTCAACTTATCTTCAGGTCCTTGGAATCAAAGTTTAGGCCCTCAACTTTATCTTCATGTCCCTAGAATCAAAGTTTAGGCCCTCAACTTTATCTTCAAATCCTTAGAATCAAAGTTTACGCCCTCAACTTTATCTTCAGGTTCTTAGAATCAGAGTTTAGGCCCTCAACTTTATCTTCAGGTCCTTAGAATCAGATTTTTGACCCTGAACTTTAACTTCAGACCGTTAGAATCAAAGTTTGGGCCTTCAAATTTCTCTTCAGGGCCTTAGAATCAAAGTTTAGGCCTTCAACTTTATCTTCAGGTCCTTAGAATGAAAGTTTAGGCCCTCAACTTTATCTTCAGGTCCTTAGAATGAAAGTTTGGGCTCTCAACTTTATCTTCAGGGCCTTAGCTAGCCCGTGTAAGTTCGCTGTAATTTATTACACGAGAGACCCGTTGGCTAACCCCGTGTAATTTCGCTGTAATTTATTATTAGGATAGACCCGTTGTCTAGCCCCTGTAATTTCGCTGTCATTTATTCCAGGAGAGACCCGTTGGCTAGCCCCTGTAAGTTGGCTGTAATTTATTCCAGGAGAGACCCGTTGACTAACCCCCTGTAATTTCGCTGTAATTTATTACAGGAGAGACCCGTTGACTAACCTCCTGTAATTTCGCTGTAGTTTATTACAGGAGAGACCCGTTGGCTAGCCCCTGTAATTTCGCTGTAATTTATTACAGGAGTGACCCGTTTACTAACCCCCTGTAAATTCGCTGTAATTTATTAGAGGAGAGACCCGTTTGCTAACCCCCTGTAAATTCGCTGTAATTTATTACAGGAGAGACCCGTTGGCTAGCCCCTTTAATTTCGCTGTAGTTTATTACAGGAGAGACCCGTTGGCTAGCCTCTTTAACTTGGCTGTAATTTATTACAGGAGAGACCCGTTGGCTAACCCCCTGTTAATTCGCTGTAATTTATTACAGGAGAGACCCGTTGGCTAACCTCCTGTAATTTCGCTGTAATTTATTACAGGAGAGACCCCTTGGCTAGCCTCCTGTAATTTCGCTGTAGTTTATTACAGGAGAGACCCGTTTGCTAACCCCCTTGTAATTTCGCTGTAGTTTATTACAGGAGAGACCCTTTGGCTAGCCCCTGTAATTTCGCTGTAATTTATTACAGGAGAGACCCTTTGGCTAGCCCCTGTACTTTCGCTGTAGTTTATTACAGGAGAGACCCGTTGGCTAACCTCCTGTAATTTCGCTGTAGTTTATTACAGGAGAGACCCTTTGGCTAGCCCCTGTAATTTCGCTGTAATTTATTACAGGAGAGACCCGTTGGGCCCTCAACTTTATCTTCAATGCCTTAGAATCAAAGTTTAAGCCTTCAACTTTATCTTCAGGGCCTTAGAATCAAAGTCTAGGCCCTCAACTTTATCTTCAGGCCCTTAGAATAAAAGTTTAGGCCCTCAACTTTATCTTCAGGCTCTTAGAATCAAAGTTTAGGCCATCAACTTTATCTTCAGGTCCTTAGAATCAAAGTCTAGGCCCTCAACTTTATCTTCAGGTCCTTTGTAGCCGTTGTGGTAGTTTTTGTAGTTGTAGCCGTTGTAGTTTCTTGCCGGAATATATACACCGCTTGCCGGAATGTATACACCGCCTGCCGGAATGTATACACCGCTTGCCGGCGGAGTACGTACACGCCTGCCGGAATATATACACCGCCTGCCGGAATATATACACCGCTTGCCGTAATATATACACCGCCTGCCTCCGGAGTATGTACACCGCTTGCCGGAATATATACATCGCCTTCCGGAATATATACACCGCTTGCCGGCGGAGTACGTACACGCCTGCCCGTATATATACACCGCCTTCCGGCGGAGTACGCACACTCCCTTCCGGAATATATACACCGCTTGCCGTAATATATACACCGCCTGCCTCCGGAGTATGTACACCGCTTGCCGTAATATATACACCGCCTGCCGGCGAAGTACGTACACCGCTTGCCGTAATATATACACCTCTTGCCGGAATATATACAAAGCCTGCCGGCGGAGTACGTACACTGCCTTCCGGAATATATACACCGCTCTCCGGAGTATATACACCGCCTGCCGGCGGAGTACGTACACGCCTGCCGGTATATGAACACCGCCTTCCGGCGGAGTACGTACACTGCCTTCCGGAATATATACACCGCTTTCCGAAATATATACACCGCCTGCCGGAATATATACACCGCCTGCCGGAATATATACACCGCCTGCTGGCAGAGTACGTACACGCCTGCCGGTATATATACACCGCCTGCCCGCGGAGTATGTACACCGCCTCCGTAATATATACACTGCCTGTCGGCAAAGTACGTACACTGCCTTCCGGAATATATACACCGTTGTAGCCGTTGTAGTCGTTGTAGTCGTTGTAGCCGTTGTAGTCGTTGTAGCCGTTGTACCTTTGTAGCCGTTGTAGTCGTTGTAGCCGTTGCAGTCATTGTAGTCATTGTAGCCGTTGTAGCCGTTGTAGCCGTTGTAGTCGTTGTAGTCATTGTAGCCGTTGTAGCCGTTGTAGCCGTTGTAGTCGTTGTAGTCATTGTAGTCGTTGTAGTCATTGTAGCCGTTGCAGTCATTGTAGTCATTGTAGCCGTTGTAGTCGTTGTAGTAGTTGTACCTTTGTAGCCGTTGTAGTCGTTGTAGTCGTTGTAGCCGTTGTAGTGGTTGTAGCCTTTGTAGCCTTTGTAGCCGTTGTGGTAGTTGTTGTAGTTGTAGCCGTTGTAGTTTCTTGCCGGAATATATACACCGCTTGCCGGAATATATACACCGCCTGCCGGAATATATACACCGCCTGCCGGCGGAGTACGTACACCGCTTGCCGGAATATATACACCGCCTGCCGGAATGTATACACCGCTTGCCGGCGAAGTACGTACACGCCTGCAGGAATATATACACCGCCTGCCGGAATATATACACCGCCTGCCGGCGGAGTACGTACACCGCTTGCCGGAATACATACACCGCCTGCCGGAATATATACACCGCTTGCCGGCGGAGTACGTACACGCCTGCCGGTATATATACACCGCCTTCCGGCGGAGTACGTACACTGCCTTCCGGAATATATACACCGCTTTCCGGAATATATACACCGCCTGCCGGCGGTGTACGTACACCGCCTGCCGGAATATATACACCGCTTGCCGCCGGAGTACGTACACGCCTGCCGGAATATATACACCGCTTGCCGGCGGAGTACGTACACGCCTGCCGGTATATATACACCGCCTGCCGGCGGTGTACGTACACCGCCTGCCGGAATATATACACCGCCTGCCGGAATATATACACCGCCTGCAGGCGGAGTACGTACACGCCTGCCGGAATATATACACCGCTTGCCGGCGGAGTACGTACACGCCTGCCGGAATATATACACCGCTTGCCGGCGGAGTACGTACACGCTTGCCGGAATATATACACCGCCTGCCGGAATATATACACCGCCTGCAGGCGGAGTACGTACACGCCTGCCGGAATATATACACCGCTTGCCGGCGGAGTACGTACACGCCTGCCGGAATACATACACCGCCTGCTGGCGGAGTACGTACACCGCTTTCCGGAATATATACACCGCCTGCTGGCGGAGTAGGTACACCGCCTGCCGGAATATATACACCGCCTGCTGGCGGAGTACTTACACCGCCTGCCAGAATATATACACCGCCTGCCGGAATATATACACCGCATGCTGGCTTAGTACGTACACCGCCTGCAAGAATATCTACACCGCCTGCCGGAATATATACACCGCCTGCTGGCAGAGAACTTACACCGCCTGCCAGAATATCTACACCGCCTGCTGGCGGAGTACGTGCACCGCTTGACGGAATATGTACACCGCCTGCTGGCTGAGTAGTTACACCGCTTGCCGGAATATATACACCGCCTGCTGGCTGAGTACTTACACCGCTTGCCGGAATATATACACCGCCTGCTGGAGGAGTACGTACACCGCCTGCGAGAATATATACACCGCCTGCCAGAATATCTACACCGCCTGCTGGCGGAGTACGTACACTGCCTGCCAGAATATCTTCACCGCCTGCAGGAATATATACACCGCCTGCTGGCGGAGTACGTACACCGCCTGCCAGAATATATACACCGCCTGCCGGAATATATACACCGCCTGCCGGCGGAGTACGTACACTGCCTGCCAGAATTCATTCAAAATAAATTCTGCATTAATTCAGAATAAATTTCGCATTTATTCTGCATTAATTCAGAATTAATTCTGCATTTATTCAGAATAAATTCGGCATTAGTTCCGAATAAATTCTGCATTAATTCAGAATAAATTCTGCTTTTATTCAGAATAAGTTCTGCATTAATTCAGAATAAATTCTGCATTAATTCAGAATAAATTCTGTATTAATTCTGCATTAATTCAGAATTGATTCTGCATTTATTCAGAATTAATTCTGCAATAATTGAAAATAAATTCTGCATTATTTCAGAATAAATTCTGCATTAATCTAGAATAATTTCTGCATTAATTCAGAATAAATTCTGCATTAATTCAGAATAAGTTCTGCATTAATTCAGAATAAATTCTGCATTAATTCAGAATAAATTCCGCATTTATTCAGAATAAATTCCGCATTTATTCTGCATTAATTTAGAATTTATTTTGCATTTTATCAGAATTATTTCTGCAATAATTCAGAATAAAATCTGAATTAATTCAGAATTAATTCTGAATTAATGCAGAATTTATTCTGAATTTATTCTGAATTAATGCAGAATTTATTCTGAATTAATGCAGATTTTATTCTGAATTAATGCTGAATTTTATTCTGAATTAATGCAGAATAAATTCTTCATTAATTCTTCATTAATTCTACATTAATTCAGTATAAATTCTGAATTAATTCAGAATAAATTCTGAATTAATTCAGAATAAATCCTGCATTAAGTCAGAATAAATTCTGTATTTATTCAGAGAATGTGAGATTTTTTCGCGATGTTTTAGCGCGCGTTACACTCGAAAAGCCCTGCTCGTCGTTCGTCTCCTGTGCATCGCTTAGCGAGCGAGTTTGAGGTTCTTGATCGACTTCTTGTCGTGTTCCGTCACGTTCTGAACGGTTATTGCTAAGTTTTTCGTCGTCATGGCGTTTCGGGGTGTACGAGCGATCTTTTAGAACGATCGCCGACGTATCGTCGACTCACGACGGAGCGCCTGTCGTTTTCTTCACCTTACATACGATCATGGATGCTTCATGGCAGCGTAGCTCTCGTAAAGAATATAGAATGTTGAAAAGAAAGCTGAAGCACCTTGTCTACGTAAGTTCACGATCTTTTATTCCGCATTAATTCAGAATTAATTCTGCATTAATTCAGAATTAAATCTGCATTTATTCAGAATTTGTCCTGGGGACAATTTGTCCCCAGGACAAATTGTCTTGGGACAAATTGTCCTGGGACAATTTGTCCTGGGACAATTTGTCTTGGGGAGAATTTGTCCTGGGGACATTTTGTCCTGGGACAATTTGTCCTTCTCCTATGCCTTTTGCCTTCTGCCTTTGCCTTTTGCTTTCTCCCTCTGCCTTTTGCCTTCTCCCTTTGCGTTTTGCCTTCTCCCTTTGCGTTTTGCCTTCTCCCTTTTCGTTTTGCCTTCTCCCTTTGCCTTTTTCCTTCTCCCTTTGCCTTTTGCCTTCTCCCTTTTGCCTTTTGCCTTCTTCTTTGCCTTTTGCCTTCTCCTTTGCCTTTTGCCTTCTCCCTTTTGCCTTTTGCCTTCTCCCTTTTGCCTTTTGCCTTCTCCCTTTTGCCTTTTGCCTTCTCCCTTTTGCCTTTTGCCTCCTCCCTTTTGCCTTTTGCCTTCTCCCTTTTGCCTTTTGCCTTCTCCCTTTTGCCTTTTGCCTCCTCCCTTTTGCCTTTTGCCTTCTCCCTTTTGCCTTTTGCCTTCTCCCTTTTGCCTTTTGCCTTCTCCCTTTGCCTTTTGCCTTTTCCCTTTGCCTTTTGCCTTTTCCCTTTGCCTTTTGCCTTCTCCTTTTCCTTTTTCCTTTTGCCTTCTCCCTTTTGCCTTTTGCCTTTTCCCTTTGCCTTTTGCCTTTTCCCTTTGCCTTTTGCCTTTTCCCTTTGCCTTTTGCCTTTTCCCTTTGCCTTTTGCCTTTTCCCTTTGCCTTTTGCCTTTTCCCTTTGCCTTTTGCCTTCTCCCTTTGCCTTTTGCCTTCTCCCTTTTGCCTTTTGCCTTCTCCCTTTTGCCTTTTGCCTTCTCCCTTTTGCCTTTTGCCTTCTCCCTTTTGCCTTTTGCCTTCTCCCTTTTGCCTTTTGCCTTCTCCCTTTTGACTTTTGCCTTCTCCCTTTTGCCTTTTGCCTTCTCCCTTTGCCTTTTTGCCTTCTCCTTTGCCTTTTGCCTTCTTCTGAATAAATGCTGCATTTATTCAGAATAAATGCTGCAATTATTCTGACAAAATGCTGCATTTATTCTGAATAATGCTGCATTTATTCTGAACAGAAAACACATTCAGTACCTTCAACAGAAAACATATTGAGTACCTACAAAACACATTGAGTACCTTCAACAGAAAACACATTGAGGACCTACAACAGAAAACACATTCAGTACCTTCAACAGAAAACACATTCAGTACCTTCAACAGAAAACACATTGAGTACCTTCAACAGAAAACATATTGAGTACCTACAACAGAAAACATTCTGAGTACCTACAACAGAAAACATAATGAGTACCTTCAACAGAAAACATATTGAGTACCTTCAACAGAAAACATAATGAGTACCTTCAACAGAAAACATAATGAGTACCTTCAACAGAAAACATATTGAGTACCTTCAACAGAAAACAGAAAACATATTGAGTACCTACAACAGAAAACAGAAAACATATTGAGTACGTTCAACAGAAAACATATTGAATACGTTTAACAGAAAACATAATTAGTACCTTCAACAAAAAACATATTGAGTACCTTCAACAGAAAACATAATGAGTACCTTCAACAGAAAACATATTGAGTACCTTCAACAGAAAACAGAAAACATATTGAGTACGTTCAACAGAAAACAGAAAACAGATTGAGACCTACAACAGAAAACAGAAAACATTGAGTACCAAAAACAGAAAAAGAAAACAGATTGAGTACACTGTACCTACAACAGAAAACAGAAAACATATTGAATACGTTTAACAGAAAAAATAATGAGTACCTTCAACAGAAAACATTGAGTACCTTCAACAGAAAACATAAAACATGTTGAGTACGTTTAACAGAAAACATAATGAGTACCTTCAACAGAAAACATAATGTGTACCTTCAACAGAAAACATAATGAGTACCTTCAACAGAAAACATATTGAGTACCTTCAACAGAAAACGTAATGAGTACCTTCAACAGAAAACGTATTGAGTACCTACAACAGAAAACAGAAAACATATTGAGTACGTTCAACAGAAAACATAATGAGTACCTTCAACAGAAAACATATTGAGTACCTTCAACAGAAAACAGAAAACATATTGAGTACCTTCAACAGAAAACATAAAACATGTTGAGTACGTTTAACAGAAAACATAATGAGTACCTTCAACAGAAAACATAATGTGTACCTTCAACAGAAAACATAATGAGTACCTTCAACAGAAAACGTATTGAGTACCTTCAACAGAAAACGTATTGAGTACCTTCAACAGAAAACAGAAAACATATTGAATACGTTCAACAAAAAACATATTGAATACGTTTAACAGAAAACATAATGAGTACCTTTAACAGAAAACATATTGAGTACCTTCAACAGAAAACATATTAAGTACCTTCAACAGAAAACAGAAAACATATTGAGTACCTACAACAGAAAACAGAAAACATATTGAGTACGTTCAACAGAAAACATATTGAATACGTTTAACAGAAAACATAATGAGTACCTTCAACAGAAAACATATTGAGTACCTTCAACAGAAAACATAATGAGTACCTTCAACAGAAAACATATTGAGTACCTTCAACAGAAAACGTAATGAGTACCTTCAACAGAAAACGTATTGAGTACCTACAACAGAAAACAGAAAACATATTGAGTACGTTCAACAGAAAACATATTGAATACGTTTAACGGAAAACATAATGAGTACCTTCAACAGAAAACATATTGAGTACCTTCAACAGAAAACATAATGAGTACCTTCAACAGAAAACATATTGAGTACCTTCATCAGAAAACATAATGAGTACCTTCAACAGAAAACATATTGAGTACCTTCAACAGAAAACATAATGAGTACCTTCAACAGAAAACATATTGAGTACCTTCAACAGAAAACAGAAAACATATTGAGTACCTACAACAGAAAACATAAAACATGTTGAGTACGTTTAACAGAAAACATAATGAGTACCTTCAACAGAAAACATAATGTGTACCTTCAACAGAAAACATAATGAGTACCTTCAACAGAAAACGTATTGAGTACCTTCAACAGAAAACGTATTGAGTACCTTCAACAGAAAACATATTGAGTACCTTCAACAGAAAACAGAAAACATATTGAATACGTTCAACAAAAAACATATTGAATACGTTTAACAGAAAACATAATGAGTACCTTCAACAGAAAACATATTAAGTACCTTCAACAGAAAACAGAAAACATATTGAGTACCTACAACAGAAAACAGAAAACATATTGAGTACGTTCAACAGAAAACATATTGAATACGTTTAACAGAAAACATAATGAGTACCTTCAACAGAAAACACATTGAGTACCTACAACAGAAAACACATTGAGTACCTACAATAGAAAACACATTCAGTACCTTCAACAGAAAACATATTGAGTACCTAAAACAGAAAACATATTGAGTACCTACAACAGAAAACACATTGAGTACCTACAACAGAAAACACATTCACTATCTTCAACAGAAAACACATTGAGTACCTTCAACAGAAAACATATTGAGTACCTTCAACTGAAAACAGAAAACATATTGAGTACCTACAACAGAAAACAGAAAACATATTGAGTACGTTCAACAGAAAACATATTGAATACGTTTAACAGAAAACATAATGAGTACCTTCAACAGAAAACATATTGAGTACCTTCAACAGAAAACATAATGAGTACCTTCAACAGAAAACATAATGAGTACCTTCAACAGAAAACATATTAAGTACCTTCAACAGAAAACGGAAAACATATTGAGGACCTACAACAGAAAACAGAAAACATATTGAGTACGTTGAACAGAAAACATATTGAATACGTTTAACGGAAAACATAATGAGTACCTTCAACAGAAAACATATTGAGTACCTTCAACAGAAAACGTAATGAGTACCTTCAACAGAAAACGTATTGAGTACCTACAACAGAAAACAGAAAACATATTGAGTACGTTCAACAGAAAACATAATGAGTACCTTCAACAGAAAACATATTGAGTACCTTCAACAGAAAACAGAAAACATATTGAGTACCTACAACAGAAAACAGAAAACATATTGAGTACGTTCAACAGAAAACATATTGAATACGTTTAACAGAAAACATAATGAGTACCTTCAACAGAAAACACATTGAGTACCTACAACAGAAAACATATTGAGTACCTTCAACAGAAAACAGAAAACATATTGAGTACCTACAACAGAAAACAGAAAACATATTGAGTACGTTCAACAGAAAACATATTGAATACGTTTAACAGAAAACATAATGAGTACCTTCAACAGAAAACATATTGAGTACCTTCAACAGAAAACACTTTGAGTACCTACAACAGAAAACACATTCAGTACCTTCAACAGAAAACACATTCAGTACCTTCAACAGAAAACACATTCAGTACCTACAACAGAAAACACATTCAGTACCTTCAACAGAAAACACATTGAGTACCTACAACAGAAAACACATTCAGTACCTTCAACAGAAAACATATTGAGTACCTAAAACAGAAAACATATTGAGTACCTACAACAGAAAACACATTCAGTACCTTGAACAGAAAACATTGAGTACCTTCAACAGAAAACGCATTCAGCACCTTCAACAGAAAACATATTGATTACCTAAAACAGAAAACATATTGAGTACCTACAACAGAAAACACATTGAGTGCCTACAACAGAAAACACATTCACTAACTTCAACAGAAAACATATTGAGTACCTAAAACAGAAAACATATTGAGTACCTACAACAGAAAACAGAAAACGTATTGAGTACCTACAACAGAAAACAGAAAACGTATTGAGTACCTACAACAGAAAACAGAAAACATATTGAGTACGTTCAACAGAAAACATAATGAGTACCTTCAACAGAAAACATTGAGTACCTTCAACAGAAAACGTAATGAGTACCTTCAACAGAAAACATATTGAGTACCTTCAACAGAAAACATAAAACATGTTGAGTACGTTTAACAGAAAACATAATGAGTACCTTCAACAGAAAACGCATTCAGTACCTACAACAGAAAACACATTCACTAACTTCAACAGAAAACACATTGAGTACCTTCAACAGAAAACATATTGAGTACCTTCAACAGAAAACAGAAAACATATTGAGTACCTACAACAGAAAACAGAAAACATATTGAGTACGTTCAACAGAAAACATATTGAATACGTTTAACAGAAAACATAATGAGTACCTTCAACAGAAAACATAATGAGTACCTTCAACAGAAAACATATTGAGTACCTTCAACAGAAAACAGAAAACATATTGAGGACCTACAACAGAAAACAGAAAACATATTGAGTACGTTGAACAGAAAACATATTGAATACGTTTAACGGAAAACATAATGAGTACCTTCAACAGAAAACATATTGAGTACCTTCAACAGAAAACATAATGAGTACCTTCAACAGAAAACATATTGAGTACCTTCAACAGAAAACGTAATGAGTACTTTCAACAGAAAACGTATTGAGTACCTACAACAGAAAACAGAAAACGTATTGAGTACGTTCAACAGAAAACATAATGAGTACCTTCAACAGAAAACATATTGAGTACTCTCAACAGAAAACAGAAAACATATTGAGTACCTACAACAGAAAACAGAAAACATATTGAGTACGTTTAACAGAAAACATATTGAATACGTTTAACAGAAAACATAATGAGTACCTTCAACAGAAAACATATTGAGTACCTTCAACAGAAAACATAATGAGTACCTTCAACAGAAAACATATTGAGTACCTTCAACAGAAAACAGAAAACATATTGAGTACGTTCAACAGAAAACAGAAAACAGATTGAGACCTACATCAGAAAACAGAAAACATTGAGTACCAAAAACAGAAAAAGAAAACAGATTGAGTACACTGTACCTACAACAGAAAACAGAAAACATATTGAATACGTTTAACAGAAAACATAATGAGTACCTTCAACAGAAAACATTGAGTACCTTCAACAGAAAACGTAATGAGTACCTTCAACAGAAAACATATTGAGTACCTTCAACAGAAAACATAAAACATGTTGAGTACGTTTAAGGTGGAGTACTGGGGTACCCCGCCCCCTTTGATTTCTAGCAAAATAAAACAATTTTGACCAATGTCTCTGTATCGCTCGTACGTGTCTTACCACAGCATACATCTGCAGCAGCTGTCTTGGCTCTAAAAAAATCAGCGAACCCGCTATTCGGCGTCAAAAACATGCGGTCTTACCCTTTCGAGAGCCCTCTCTTCCTTTCGTGATGGTTTTGATGCGTCCATCGATGCGATTTCGCGTTTTTCTTTCTAATAAGCACAATCCTTGTTAGCCAAAGTATTTTTTACTTCGTTTCTTGACCATGTTGCGATTTCGAAGTGGCCGATCGGTCGTGTAAAGAGGTTTTTGAGCGAAAAGCCTAACTAAGGGCGATGTCCAATGTATCCCGTATACGATTGTCTTTCAATGGACTTTCTTCGTCGAAGAGCGACTTTGCCTTCGCGATTTGACCGTTGCCAGGTCGCCATTTTGGAAGTCACGAGATAAACGAAGAAGAAGGTGAGCTTTTGTGTTCGATTGTTTCGCGTAATCGCGATCGCACAAATCGCTAAAAAACGCAAGAAAAGGGCATGCCCAACACCGTTACTGATGTTTGGCGATGAATTTCGACCAGCGAGGGAGTAAATTCGTGACGTTTGGGGCTGTTTTGAAGGGGTAACGCCCTCGCTTGTTTGTTCAACTTTTTGCCGTGTGCGGGGGAAAGTGCTGGTTATTATTAGTTACACGACGGCACAAACATTGAACTGCAAACCTATTCTCTATCTATTTCATGCGTGTCCTAATCTCCCTCATGCTCGTCCTCCGAAATATCACTGTACAACACAGACTCAATATCTTCTACAGTAAACCCTCTAAACGAACTATCACTATCCTCTTCTACCACAGAATTATCAACATTACGTACAGATAATTGTTCACATGCACTTTCCCCTTGGACGGCAACTTGAACAGCCACGTCGTCCTCATCGGAAGAGTACTCCACGTAGTGCCCTAAATATTATTTATAAAATATCCTTTTATATATATGACAATTGCTTCACCTTGGAATCGCTTCCTTTTAGATTTCCTGAGGGGCACTGGAGCCTCGTCCTCCGATGAAGAATCGGCAGCCGGTGATGGTTGTCGCCTACGCCTCACAGAAGCCGTCGCTCGCTCTTTGCCCTTTCTCCTTCCCCTGCGACCTGGAGCCGTAGCCTCCCTTTCCTGTGGCCTCTCAGGCGGTGCCTCACCCCCAAACCCGCCAGCCTCGTACGTCGGGCCTTCCCTTCTTTCCAGATGGTCTTGCGTTTGCGCAGTCTTCTTTTTCAATTTTGCCCTTCTTTTTTTGTTCTCTACTGTTGCCTTTATTTTGCTGGCAGAAATCCTTTTGGCGTCTATTTCATTGAAATGATCCAAAGAATGCGTTCCTGGTGGACATCTCATTTCTTGAAGGAGCCGAGCAAAAACAGTGGAGCCATTGTTGAATTGCGCAGCAGCAATTCTTGCAGCTATTAGTATAGACGATGCTCCACGGTGTTTTGCTTTTGGGGCATATGTCCATAGCGTGTTATGGAATGACTCGTTGGAATTCTGAGTATGCCCGTCCTTGCACCTTTCCAAAAGACTTTCGTCCGATAGACGCTCAAACAAGCCAAGCAACTCGTGGAAGAAACAATGCGGAAGTGTCCGATTGTCGTCCTGCTTATACTTGTTCTCCCCAGTTGCCTGATCTTTCTGCCAGCGACACCATGAATCTTCACCTACTGGGCAGTATTGGTGCTGCTCTGCCTCCGTCTTTGGACAGCTGTCATGATTGTGCACATGTCCCTCTGATGGTTTCCTAGCTTTTCTCTTTCTTCTGGCATCGTCCACATCCTTCGGGCGACAGGTGTGATAGAGTACGGCCATGATATCTCTTTTCATTGCTCCAACATTACCCAAGTTTCGCTTGATTGCGTAGCCATAGTAAGTGCTCAACCGATTCATTGCTATTTTCGTTAGACGACCTTTCCCGCCAACCGATCCTCCGTCCTCCAAAACGACTTTTTTAGACGTGTTGACGTAATTCCTCAGGTTGCTACCCATTCGCTTGTGTACATGGCCTACGCAATCAAGTTTTCTCACTTCTTTTCCCGGGCCGTAAATGTTTTCAACGTAGTTGAAAGCTTTTGAATCTCCGTCGCCGATGAATGTAGTGTACCGCAACTTGTGCTTTTTTACAGACCGTCCAAAGACTTCTTTTGCTCCTTCAGCCTCCATAGACGCTGCGGAACCTTTGTAGTTTTTCTGGCACATAGGATGGTGTTTTCGGTACCAGTTCAAATACTCGATGCTGTTCTTGTCGATTCCGCTTCTTTCTTTCAGCTGGCAGCCTCGGCAGTAGGTGCACAAAAGCTGAAAGTCGATGACATAGCCGTTCAATACCGCTGCTTGCACACCGTAGTGTGAAGAATGGCCACGTTTTGCCCAGGTGCCGTCGTATGAAACGGCAGCGTCAATGACTTCTCCTGCCTGGGCGTTTTGTGACTTGCGATAATCTTGAACAGCGTGAGAAGCGGATTCTTCAAAAACTACTTCAGAGGCTTCAGAAATTCCCTTCACGTGATTTTCCCAGCTGTCTTGACCGATAAGCGGTGGCATGTTGAAAACGCCGCAGAATCGATGAAAATCGGCTCTGCCTGAGCCCATCGCCAGACAAGCCAGTACTGCTCTTCGGTTTACATCATGGCTTTGCCCTCCATTTCTGTCAGGTGGTCGTATCTCTGACGTTGGAAAAGAGTGCTTTTTGTCGCAGCTTCTGCACGTAAAAACAAGCTGAGAGCAAAAACCCTTTCGCTTGCTGTAATCTTCTGTGATAGTAAAATCACTGCTGTGACAAAAGCGGCAGACAAGAAAGGCGAGCATGGCTTTCAGTAGAGTGCAAACATTGACGATACGATAATGAGGCTGGTCGAGTTCAGACTCATGTTGAGTTTCGGGAAGTCCAGCGATGTTCTTCCACGCCGATGGCAAAGAACTGAGTTTTCTCGCTGAACTGCCGTCAGGGTGAGTCGTCTCAGTCCGAAAACCAGTCGAACGCTGTTCAGCTGCATGCGCTTCCGTCGCAGGAGCAGCTTCAGCTACAGCATCGCCACGATCGACTGACTGCTGACGCATATCGGCAAATCGAGTTCCTCGAAAGCCGAGACGCTTCCTCTTGGTCCTGAGAGGCATTTCTTATTAGAATAATTGAGCGGAAACGATTTCGCGTGCTTTTTTCGAACAAAGAAGTAGCGCACGGTAGACGTTGCCACAACGTTGTCATAACATTACGCTAAGCGCGCTAGCCGTTGCGAGGGAGTGCACGTAAAATATAAGAAAACCCTACAAAAGCGTCGTTTCGCGTCTCACAGACGTTTCAACGGTAAGTTTTAGTCTTCGAATAGCACGTTTTTGCGCAAGCGATCGCGCCTAAAGGGCATTTTCGGCTGTTTCGATCGACCGGAAATCCTACGCGGCGCGATTCTTTCGAAAGCAAAACGCTGCGAGACTCGCGAATAGGCCGAGAAGGTAGACAAGACATGTATCTTTATTATTGAGCTAAAAATTTTATCTAAAAAAAGCTGCTATTAGTCGCCACGAAATCATCTCATGCGTGTCCTTATCTACCTCATGCAATATGTGGTCTACCAGGCTGGATTATTTCCATGACGGCACTATTGGAGTCTTTCCGTTCCCTTGGGTCCATAAGTCGTGTTCTGTCTCACATCAATCTGCTTCAGTAGAACGACTTGACCTCTGTCCATTCCGAAAACGCGGCGATTCCGAAAGACGGTCGAGAGGGGGACCGTACTCTTCGGGATTCGTTGCCCCGTTCATCGCGCGTTGAGCGTTCCGGAGCATTTGTCGTCCTTCGCGACCAATTCGCTCCTCCGACTAAAAGAGAGCACATGTCGATCGAAGAAACGCTCTCTGCGCCTTCGCTGCCTGGAATTGAGTTCCTCGAAAGCCGAGACGCTTCCTCTTGGTCTTGCGAGGCATTTTCGGAATGTAAACAACAAACTGAAACTGAAGCGACTAGCGCACGGTAGACGTTGCTACAACATTACGCTAAGCGCGCTAGCTGTTGCGAGGGAGTGGACACAAATGTAAGAAAACCCTACAAAAGCGTCGTTTCGCGTCTCACAAACGTTTCAACGGTGAGTTTTAGTCTTCGAATAGCACTTTTTTGCGCAAGCGATCGCGCGTAAAGAGCATTTTTGGCTGTTTTGATCGACCGGAAATCTAACGCTGCGCGATTACTCCGTAAACGAAACCTTTTGAAAGACGCGAATAGGCTCAAAAGGTAGCTAAGACGTTTTTCTTTATTATCGAACACACTTCCGAATACAAAAAAAATAAAAAATCTGCGTGGGTTGGGTACCCCAGTACTCCACCTTAACACAAAACATAATGAGTACCTTCAACAGAAAACATAATGAGTACCTTCAACAGAAAACATAATGATTACCTTCAACAAAAAACATATTGAGTACCTTCAACAGAAAACGTATTGAGTACCTTCAACAGAAAACATATTGAGTACCTTCAACAGAAAACAGAAAACATATTGAATACGTTCAACAAAAAACATATTGAATACGTTTAACAGAAAACATAATGAGTACCTTCAACAGAAAACATAATGAGTACCTTCAACAGAAAACATATTAAGTACCTTCAACAGAAAACAGAAAACATATTGAGTACCTACAACAGAAAACAGAAAACATATTGAGTACGTTCAACAGAAAACATATTGAATACGTTTAACAGAAAACATAATGAGTACCTTCAACAGAAAACACATTGAGTACCTACAACAGAAAACACATTGAGTACCTTCAACAGAAAACACATTCAGTACCTTCAACAGAAAACATATTGAGTACCTACAACAGAAAACATATTGAGTACCTACAACAGAAAACACATTGAGTACCTACAACAGAAAACACATTCAGTACCTTCAACAGAAAACACATTGAGTACCTACAACAGAAAACACATTCAGTACCTAAAACAGAAAACATATTGAGTACCTAAAACAGAAAACACATTGAGTACCTTCAACAGAAAACATATTGAGTACCTAAAACAGAAAACACATTGAGTACCTTCAACAGAAAACACATTGAGTACCTTCAACAGAAAACATATTGAGTACCTACAACAGAAAACATATTGAGTACCTTCAACAGAAAACATATTGAGTACCTTCAACAGAAAACACATTGAGTACCTACAACAGAAAACACATTCAGTACCTTGAACAGAAAACATATTGAGTACCTAAAACAGAAAACACATTCTGTACCTTCAACAGAAAACATATTGAGTACCTAAAACAGAAAACACATTGAGTACCTTCAACAGAAAACACATTGAGTACCTACAACAGAAAACAGATTGAGTACCTACAACAGAAAACACATTGAGGAAATTTGAATTTGAATGCACATGTTTTCATTTGAATGCACAGGCTTTTATTTGAATGCACATGTTTTCATTTGATCCACATTGCCTCAAGTAAGTGCACAGGCTCTCAATTGAATGCACAGGCTTTCATTTGAATGCACAGGCTTTCATTTGAGTGCACAGGCTCTCAATTGAATGCACAGGCTTTCATTTGAATCCACAGGCTTTCATTTGAATGCACAGGCTTTCATTTGAATGCACAAGCTTTCATTTGAATGCACAGGCTTTCATTTGAATGCACAGGCTTTCATATGAATGCACAGGCTTTCATTTTAATGCACAAGCTTTTATTTGAATTCACATGTTTTCGTTTTCATTCAATTTCATTTATTATGAGAGACCCGTTGGCTAGCCCCTGTAATTTCGCTGTAATTTATTAAAGGAGAGACCCGTTGGCTAGCCCCTGTAATTTCGCTGTAATTTATTACAAGAGAGACCCGTTGGCTAGCCCCCTGTAAATTCGCTGTAATTTATTACAGGAGAGACCCGTTGGCTAGCCCCCTGTGATTTCGCTGTAATTTATTACAAGAGAGACCCGTTGGCTAGCCCCCTGTGATTTCGCTGTAATTTATTACAAGAGAGACCCCTTGGCTAGCCCGCTGTAATTTCGCTGTAATTTATTAGAGGAGAGAACCGTTGACTAACCCCCTGTAATTTCGCTGTAGTTTATTATAAGAGAGACCCGTTGGCTAGCCCCTGTAATTTCCCTGTAATTTATTACAGGAGAGACCCGTCGGCTAGCCCCTGTAATTTCGCTGTAATTTATTAAAGGAGAGACCCGTTGGCTAGCCCCTGTAATTTCGCTGTAATTTATTACAAGACAGACCCCTTGGCTAGCCCCCTGTAAATTCGCTGTAATTTATTACAGGAGAGACCCGTTGGCTAGCCCCCTGTGATTTCGCTGTAATTTATTACAAGAGAGACCCGTTGGCTAGCCCCCTGTGATTTCGCTGTAATTTATTATAAGAGAGACCCGTTGGCTAGCCCCCTGTAATTTCGCTGTAGTTTATTACAGGAGAGACCCGTTGGCTAACCCCCTGTAATTTCGCTGTAATTTATTAGAGGAGAGAACCGCTGGCGAACCCCCTGTAATTTCGCTGTAGTTTATTACAAGAGAGACCCGTTGGCTAGCCCCTGTAATTTCGCTGTAATTTATTATAGGAGAGACCCGTTGGCTAGCCCCCTGTAATTTCGCTGTAATTTATTATAGGAGAGACCCGTTGGGCCCTCAACTTTATCTTCAATGCCTTAGAATCGAAGTTTAGGCCCTCAACTTTATCTTCAGGGCCTCAGAAACAGAGTTTAGGCCGTCAACTTTATCTTTAGCTCCTTAGAATCAAACTTTAAGCCCTTAACTTTATCTTTAGGTCCTTAGAATCAAAGTTTAGACCCTCATCTTTATCTTCAGAACCTTAAAATCGAAGTTTATGCCCTCAACTTTATCTTCAGGGCCTTAGAATCAAAGTTTAGGCCCTCAACTTTATCTTCAGGCTCTTAGAATCAAAGTTTAGGCCATCAATTTTATCTTCAGGTCCTTAGAATCAAAGTCTAGACCCTCAACTTTATCTTCAGGTCCTTAGAATCAGAGTTTTGGCCCTGAACTTTAACTTCAGACCCTTAGAATCAAAGTTTGGGCCTTCAAATTTCTCTTCAGGGCCTTAGAATCAAAGTCTAGGCCCTCAACTTTATCTTCAGGGCCTTAGAATCAAAGTTTAGGCCCTCAACTTTATCTTCAGGTCCTTAGAATCAAAGTTTAGGCCCTCAACTTTATCTTCAGGTTCCTAGAATCAAAGTTTAGGCCCTCAACTTTATCTTCAAATCTTTAGAATCAAAGTTTAGGCCTTCAACTTTATCTTCAGGCTCTTAGAATCAAAGTTTAGGCCCTCAACTTTATCTTCAGGTCCTTAGAATCAGAGTTTTGGTTATGAATTTTATCTTCAGGCTCTTAGAATCAAAGTTTAGGCCCTCAACTTTATCTTCAGGTCCTTAGAATCAGAGTTTTGGCCCTGAACTTTAACTTCAGACCCTTAGAATCAAAGTTTGGGCCTTCAAATTTCTCTTCAGGGCCTTAGAATCAAAGTCTAGGCCCTCAACTTTATCTTCAGGGCCTTAGAATCAAAGTTTAGGCCCTCAACTTTATCTTCAGGCTCTTAGAATCAAAGTTTAGGCCATCAATTTTATCTTCAGGTCCTTAGAATCAAAGTCTAGGCCCTCAACTTTATCTTCAGGTCCTTAGAATCAGAGTTTTGGCCCTGAACTTTAACTTCAGACCCTTAGAATCAAAGTTTGGGCTTTCAAATTTCTCTTCAGGGCCTTAGAATCAAAGTCTAGGCCCTCAACTTTATCTTCAGGGCCTTAGAATCAAAGTTTAGGCCCTCAACTTTATCTTCAGGCTCTTAGAATCAAAGTTTAGGCCATCAATTTTATCTTCAGGTCCTTAGAATCAAAGTCTAGGCCCTCAACTTTATCTTCAGGTCCTTAGAATCAGAGTTTTGGCCCTGAACTTTAACTTCAGACCCTTAGAATCAAAGTTTGGGCTTTCAAATTTCTCTTCAGGGCCTTAGAATCAAAGTCTAGGCCCTCAACTTTATCTTCAGAGCCTTAGAATCAAAGTTTAGGCCCTCAACTTTATCTTCAGGTCCTTAGAATCAAAGTTTAGGCCCTCAACTTTATCTTCATGTCCCTAGAATCAAAGTTTAGGCCCTCAACTTTATCTTCAAATCTTTAGAATCAAAGTTTAGGCCCTCAACTTTATCTTCAGGCTCTTAGAATCAAAGTTTAGGCCCTCAACTTTATCTTCAGGTCCTTAGAATCAGAGTTTTGGCCATGAACTTTATCTTCAGGCTCTTAGAATCAAAGTTTAGGCCCTCAACTTTATCTTCAGGTCCTTAGAATCAGAGTTTTGGCCCTGACCTTTATCTTCAGGCCCTTAGAATCAATGTTTGGGCCTTCAACTTTATCTTCAGGGTCTTAGAATTAGAGTTTAGGCCCTCAACTTTATCTTTAGCTCCTTAGAATCAAAGTTTTTGCCCTCAACTTTATCTTCAGGTCCTTAGAATCAAAGTTTAGGACCTCAACTTTATCTTCAGGCCCTTAGAATCAAAGTTTAGGTCCTCAACTATATCTTCAGGGCCTTAGAATCAAAGTTTAGGACCTCAACTTTTTCTTCAGGGCCTTAGAATCAAAGTTTAGGCCCTCAACTTTATCTTCAGGTCCTTAGAATGAAAGATTAGGCTCTCAACTTTATCTTCAGGGCCTTAGCTAGCCCGTGTAAGTTCGCTGTAATTTATTGCAAGAGAGACCCGTTGGCTAACCCCCTGTAATTTCGCTGTAATTTATTAGAGGAGAGAACCGTTGACTAACCCCCTGTAATTTCGCTGTAGTTTATTATAAGAGAGACCCGTTGGCTAGCCCCCTGTGATTTCGCTGTAATTTATTATAAGAGAGACCCGTTGGCTAGCCCCTGTAATTTCGCTGTAATTTATTAAAGGAAAGACCTGTTGGCTAGCCCCTGTAATTTCGCTGTAATTTATTACAAGAGAGACCCGTTGGCTAGCCCCCTGTAAATTCGCTGTAATTTATTACAGGAGAGACCCGTTGGCTAGCCCCCTGTGATTTCGCTGTAATTTATTACAAGACAGACCCCTTGGCTAGCCCCCTGTAATTTCGCTGTAATTTATTAGAGGAGAGAACCGTTGACTAACCCCCTGTAATTTCGCTGTAGTTTATTATAAGAGAGACCCGTTGGCTAGCTCCCTGTGATTTCGCTGTAATTTATTATAAGAGAGACCCGTTGGCTAGCCCCCTGTAATTTCGCTGTAGTTTATTACAGGAGAGAACCGCTGGCTAGCCCCTGTAATTTCGCTGTAATTTATTACAGGAGAGACCCGTTGGCTAGCCCCCTGTAATTTCGCTGTAGTTTATTACAGGAGAGAACCGCTGGCTAGCCCCTGTAATTTCGCTGTAATTTATTACAGGAGAGAACCGTTGGCTAACCCCCTGTAATTTCGCTGTAATTTATTAGAGGAGAGAACCGCTGGCGAACCCCCTGTAATTTCGCTGTAGTTTATTACAAGAGAGACCCGTTGGCTAGCCCCTGTAATTTCGCTGTAATTTATTACAGGAGAGACCCGTTGGCTAGCCCCCTGTAATTTCGCTGTAATTTATTATAGGAGAGACCCGTTGGGCCCTCAACTTTATCTTCAATGCCTTAGAATCGAAGTTTAGGCCCTCAACTTTATCTTCAGGGCCTTAGAAACAGAGTTTAGGCCGTCAACTTTATCTTTAGCTCCTTAGAGTCAAAGTTTAAGCCCTTAACTTTATCTTTAGGTCCTTAGAATCAAAGTTTAGACCCTCATCTTTATCTTCAGAACCTTAAAATCGAAGTTTATGCCCTCAACTTTATCTTCAGGGCCTTAGAATCAAAGTTTAGGCCCTCAACTTTATCTTCAGGCTCTTAGAATCAAAGTTTAGGCCATCAATTTTATCTTCAGGTCCTTAGAATCAAAGTCTAGGCCCTCAACTTTATCTTCAGGTCCTTAGAATCAGAGTTTTGGCCCTGAACTTTAACTTCAGACCCTTAGAATCAAAGTTTGGGCTTTTAAATTTCTCTTCAGGGCCTTAGAATCAAAGTCTAGGCCCTCAACTTTATCTTCAGGGCCTTAGAATCAAAGTTTAGGCCCTCAACTTTATCTTCAGGTCCTTAGAATCAAAGTTTAGGCCCTCAACTTTATCTTCAGGTCCTTAGAATCAAAGTTTAGGCCCTCAACTTTATCTTCAGGTCCCTAGAATCAAAGTTTAGGCCCTCAACTTTATCTTCAATTCTTTAGAATCAAAGTTTAGGCCCTCAACTTTATCTTCAGGCTCTTAGAATCAAAGTTTAGGCCCTCAACTTTATCTTCAGGTCCTTAGAATCAGAGTTTTGGCCATGAACTTTATCTTCAGGCTCTTAGAATCAAAGTTTAGGCCCTCAACTTTATCTTCAGGTCCTTAGAATCAGAGTTTTGGCCCTGACCTTTATCTTCAGGCCCTTAGAATCAAAGTTTAGGTCCTCAACTTTATCTTCAGGGCCTTAGAATCAAAGTTTAGGACCTCAACTTTATCTTCAGGGCCTTAGAATCAAAGTTTAGGCCCTCAACTTTATCTTCAGGTCCTTAGAATGAAAGATTAGGCTCTCAACTTTATCTTCAGGGCCTTAGCTAGCCCGTGTAAGTTCGCTGTAATTTATTACAGGAGAGACCCGTTGGCTAACCCCCTGTAATTTCGCTGTAATTTATTACAGGAGATACCCGTTGGCTAACCCCGTGTAATTTCGATGTAATTTTTGGGAGAATTTGTCCTGGGACAATTTGTCCTGGGGACAATTTCTCCTGGGGCAATTTTTCCTGGGACAATTTGTCCTGGGGACAATTTGTCCTAAAGACAATTTGTCCTGGGACAATTTGTTCTGGGGACAATTTATCCAGGGACAATTTGTCCAGGGGACAATTTATCCTGGGACAATTTGTCCTGGGGACAATTTGTCCTTGGTCAATTTGTCCTGGGGACAATTGGTCCTGGCACAATTTGTCCTGGGACAATTTGTCCTGGGACAATTTGTCCTGGGACAATTTGTCCTGGGGACAAATTGTCCCTCTTCCAATATTTGCGAAACCGCTCTGTACGTGTTGCCGTGCCATTCTATAGGCGTAGCAATGTGAAACCCCGATTGTTTATAGTTTATTTATGACGTCACAATGTTAAACCGGTGAGGTCACGTGCTTATGTTAGGGCGCGCGTCTCGTTTCGAAGAAACACGGTTTCTGGCTCGTTTTCGACGATGCGAAGGTCCGAGCGACGTCAAAAGGTAAGTAGTAGATAGTTACGAAGCAGTTTAGAGCGTTCGTCGCCCGCGGAGTACGTACACCGCTTGCCGGAATATATACACCGCTTGCCGGAATATATACACCGCCTGCCGGCGGAGTACTTACACCGCCTGCCGGCAGAGTACGTACACCGCCTGCCGGAATATATACACCGCCTGCCAAAATATCTACACCGCCTGCCGGAATATATACACCGCCTGCTGGTTGAGTACTTACACCGCCTGCCAGAATATCTACACCGCCTGCCGGCGGAGTACGTACCCCGCCTGCCAGAATATATACACCGCCTGCCTGAATATATACACCGCCTGCCGGAATATCTACACCGCCTGCTGGCGGAGTACGTACACCGCCTGCCAGAATATCTACACCGCCTGCCGGCGGAGTACGTACCTCGCCTGCCAGAATATATACACCGCCTGCCGGAATATATACACCGCTTGCCGGAATATATACACCGCCTGCCGGAATATATACACCGCCTGCCGGCGGAGTACGTACCCCGCCTGCCAGAATATATACACCGCCTGCCTGAATATATACACCGCCTGGCGGAATATATACACCGCCTGCCGGAATATATACACCGCCTGCCGGCGGAGTACGTACCCCGCCTGCCAGAATATATACACCGCCTGCCGGAATACACCGCCTGCCAGAATATCTACACCGCCTGCCGGCGGAGTACGTACACCGCTTGCCGGAATATATACACCGCCTGCCGGCGGAGTACGTACACCGCCTGCCAGAATATATACACCGCCTGCCAGATTATATACACCGCCTGCCGGCGGAGTACGTACATCGAATGCCGGCGGAGTACGTACGCAGCTTGCCGGAATATATACACCACCTGCCAGCGGAGTACGTACACCGCTTGCCGTAATATATACACCGCTTGCCGGAATATATACACCGCCTGCTGGCGGAGTACGTACACCGCCTGCGAGAATATATACACCGCCAGCGGCCGAGTACGTACACCGCTTGCCGGAATATATACGCCGCCTGCCGGCGGAGTACGTACACCGCCTGCCAGAATATATACACCGCCTGCAGGCGGAGTACGTTCACCGCCTGCCGGAATATATACACCGCCTGCTAACTGAGTACTTACACCGCCTGCCAGAATGTATACACCGCCAGCCGGAATATTTACACCGCCTGCCGGAATATGTACACCGCCTGCCGGAATATATACACCGCCTGCTGGCGGAGTACTTACACCGCCTGCCAGAATATATACACTCCCTGTAATTTCCCTGTAATTTATTACAGGAGAGACCCGTTGGCTAACTCCCTGTAATTTCGCTGTAATTTATTACAGGAGAGACACGTTGGCTAACCCCCTGTAATTTCCCTGTAATTTTTTGAGAATTTGTTCTGGGACAATTTGTCCTGGGGACAATTTGTCCTGGGGACAATTTGTCCTGGGGACAATTTGTCCTGGGGACAATTGGTCCTGGGATAATTTGTTCTATGACAATTTGTTTTGGGGACAATTTGTCCTGGGGAAATTTTGTCCTAGGACAATTTGTCCTGGGACAATTTCTCCTTGGGACAATTTGTGCTGGGGACAATTTGTCCTGGGACAATTTGTCCTGGGGACAATTTGTCCTGGGGACAATTTGTCCTGGGACAATTTGTCCTGGGGACAATTTTGTCGTGGGACAATTTGTCCTGAGACAATTTTTCCTTGGGACAATTTTTCTTGGGACAAATTGTCCTGGCACAATTTGTCCTGGGACAATTTGTCCTGGCACAATTTGTCCTGTGACAATTTGTCCTGGGACAATTTTTCCTGGGTCAATTTTCCTGGGACAATTTGTCCTGGGACAATTTGTCCTGGGGACAATTTTTCCTGGGACAATTTGTCCGTGGACAGTTTGTCCTGGGGACAAATTACACTCGTCCAATCTTCGCGAAACCGCTCTGTACGTGTTGCCGTGCCATTCTATAGGCGTAGCAATTTGAAACCCCGATTTGTAATAGTTTATTTATGACGTCACATTGTTAAACCCGTGAGGTCACGTGCTTATGTTAGCGCGCGCGTCCCCTTTCGAAGAAACACATTTTCTGGCTCGTTTTCTACGATGCGAAGGTCCGAGCGACGTCAAAATGTAAGTAGTAGATAGTTACGAAGCAGTTTTAGAGCGTTCGTCGCCCGCGGATCGCGCGTACGAACGCGTCGCGTCGCCAAGTTGTGGCGCGAGCTTCGAATAGTGAATTTTTCGTTTCGAATGGCTTCGAAACGAAGGATTCGAGACGGTTTAGAACGTTTTGCGACGCGAAGCGTCGCTTTCGGCGTCGTTTTTGCCGAATTAATGTGTCCGTAAAAGGGGGGCGTGTTCCCTTTCTTTCGCACGTGCTCTACGGCAAACGGCGACTCGGATGCCGTCGAGTGGCGGCAATTTGTAAACTGCACCATATGCCCTCTCGATCGAAGTGCCGCTTATCGTCGTACGACGCGCCGTCGCGGAGTGGCGGCACGGTTAAGGTGGTGTCGTTTACGGTGTACGCGCGTAGGCGTATTGTTGGTTTCGCTTAATTTTATGTCAAAAATTGGCGAAAATTGGTAAACGTGGTACCAGGTTTTATTTGTCAGACCACGACGAATCGAATGGCACCGGTGCGGTGTTCGTGCGACGTCTCCTTGCAGAGTTGTGCGCTTTTTCGCGAAACGAGTCGCGAATTGGAAAATCGATTTTTGTCCTTCGATTTTCTGCGCCGTGCAGTCGTTTGTGCAGCCGTTTTTCGGTTTTTTGAGGAGGATTTGGGATGGCTGAAAGGCGCGAAAAGGTTTTTTTCGCGTGCGATCGAAATTTGGTCAAAATTTCGCTAAATCCAACTTTTGCGTTTCGGACTCGTTTCGAACGTCTCGTAGACGTCTTTCCCGTAGAGCATTGTGGTTTGGAATTTGGCGACAATTTGTCCTGGGGACAATTTGTCCTTCTCCTATGCCTTTTGCCTTCTCCCTTTGCCTTTTGCTTTCTCCTTTGCCTTTTCCCTTTGCCTTTTGCCTTCTCCTTTGCCTTTTGCCTTCTCCTTTGCCTTTTGCCTTTTCCCTTTGCCTTTTGCCTTCTCCCTTTGCCTTTTGCTTTCTCCTTTGCCTTTTGCCTTCTCCCTTTGCCTTTTTCCTTCTCCCTTTGCCTTTTGCATTCTCCCTTTGCCTTTTGCCTTTTCCCTTTGCCTTTTGCCTTCTCCCTTTGCCTTTTTCCTTCTCCCTTTGCCTTTTGCCTTCTCCCTTTGCCTTTTGCCTTCTCCTGTGCCTTTTGCCTTCTCCCTTTTTGTAAACAGGGGGTTTCTGGAGGATGTCAGATAAGTGCCGTGCAATTGTTTATGAGTTGTGTGGCTTTGTTAATGTGTATAGGGGCAATGTTAGGGCAGAGTCAATACTGATAGGTATATAATGGTTCCTAATTGTGTTACATATTTCTAATTAGTTTTCTTAGGGGCATAGGGATGGGAGGAACAATGACAAGGAGATGGGGCGCGAGGGAGAAGAGGAACAAGCAGGCAGGGAGGAGAAGGAATATCAAGGGATCGATGGTATGTGATGTAGGTAGAGTTTTAGTTATTGGGGGTCTCTAATTCGTTTCTTTAGATGTGTAAGAGCGTAAGAAAGATGGATATAAGCAAGGGACGCGAGTGAGAGGGGAGGGAAAGGAAGGAAAAACAATCAGAAGGAACGATGGCTATGGATGGAGCAAAGGTATGTGATGTAGGTAAAGTTTTAGTTATTGAGGGGTCTCTAATTTGTTTCTTTATATATGTAAGGAAGAAGGATATAAGCAAGGGACGCGTGTGGGAAGGGGAGGAAAGGAAGGGAAGGCAATCAGAAGGAAGGATGACTCTCGAGGGGGCAAAGGTATGTGATGTAGGTAGAGTTGTCCTGGGGACAATTGTCCCCAGGACAAATTGTCCTGGGACAATTTGTCCAGGGACAATTTGTCCTGGGACTATTTGTCCTGGGAGAATTTCTCCTGGGGAGAATTTGTCCTGGAAAAAATTGTCCTGGGACAATTTGTCCCCAGGACAAATTGTCCTTGGGACAATTTGTCCCCAGGACAAATTGTCCTGGCACAAATTGTCCTGGCACAATTTGTCCTGGGGACAATTGGTCCCGGGACAATTTGTCCAGGGACAATTTGTCCTGGGACTATTTGTCCTGGGGACAATTGGTCCTGGGACAATTTGTCCAGGGACAATTTGTCCTGGGACTATTTGTCCTGGGAGAATTTGTCCTAGGACAATTTGTCCTGGGAAAATTTGTCTTGGGGACAATTTATCCTGGGGACAATTTGTCCTTGGACAATTTGTCCTGGGACAATTTGTCCTGGGGACAATTTGTCCTCGGACAATTTTTCCTGGGTCAATTTGTCCTCACAGGAGAGACCCGTTGGCTAGCCCCTGTAATTTCGCTGTAATTTATTACAGGAGAGACCCGTTGGGTAGCCCCTGTAATTTCGCTGTAGTTTATCACAGAAGAGACCCCTTCTCTAACCCCCTGTAATTTCACTGTAATCTATTACAGGAGAGACCCGTTTGCTAACCCCCTGTAATTTCGCCGTAGTTTATTACAGGAGAGACCCGTTGGCTAGCCCCTGTAATTTCGCTGTAATTTTTTACAGGAGAGACCCGTTGGCTAGCCCCTGTAATTTCGCTATAGTTTATTACAGGAGAGACCCGTTAGCTAACCCCCTGTAATTTGGCTGTAATTTTTTACAGGAGAGACTTGTTGTCTAGACCCTGTAATTTCGCTGTAATTTATTACAGGAGAGACCCGTTGGCTAGCCCCCTGTGAATTCGCTGTAATTTATTACAGGAGAGACCCGTTGTCTAGCCTCTGTAATTTCGCTGTAATTTATTACAGGAGAGACCCGTTGGCTACCCCCCCATAATTTCGCTGTAATTTATTGCAGGAGAGACCCGTTAGGGTTAGGGTTAGGGTTATGGTTAGTGTTGGGGTTATGGTTAGGAGTTATGGTTAGTGTTGGGGTTATGGTTAGGAGTTAGGGAGAGGGTTCAGGGTCAGTGTAAATTCTGGCCACTATTTTTGCGAACCTTATGTTCTCCGCTAACCTACAGCTAACCACAAGAGCCCTGGCCTACTCGCTCCTAGACACAAACGCTCTGACGCGTGATCGGAGGGGAAGGAAGGCGGGAGACCGAATCACAACGGCTATCGCCCTTGGGATACAATCCTGAACCAGTGGAAATTGTATGAATACTTGATGTATCCTTTCACACGGTTGGATTTTTCCGAACAGAGTCTGGTTTTGACCCTTTGTTCGAGTGTCGATTATAGTGGATCCCATTAGGGATCTCATTTTTCCGAGCAGAGTCTGGTATTGACCCTTTGATCGAGTTTTGATCATTTTCGGAACAGAGTCTGGTTTTGACCCTTTGTTCGAGTACAGAATGGTGCTCCCCCGACAGTCGTCACCCGCACGCCTCGCCGACAGCATTCTTCGCACTCCCTCAAGTATTCAGGTAAAGGTAGACTAGTTTCGAGTTCTTTAGAACTCTTCATCAGTACCCCTGATTTGAGAGGAGGTGTGCTCCGAAGTGCTCCGGAGAGCGTCGAGTGACGACTGCCAGGGGGGCGCTCGTTTATATAGCGCTGGCAGGGGGAGTGGCTATTGACATTGCGTCATGTTGGTGACGCATGTGTCAATGTTTCATCATCGCACCTTGTATGACGTCGTCTGAATCCCGTATGGTGCGAAGATCGAAGCAATTTCAATCTCCTCCTCAGTACCCTTTCCTCATTCAACAAGCGCAGGTCGTCACGCCCCAGAGTTCGGCCAAAAGAAAAAAAGTTATGGTTAGTGTTGGGGTTATGGTTAGGAGTTAGGGAGAGGGTTCAGGGTCAGTGTAAATTCTGGCCACTATTTTTGCGAACCTTATGTTCTCCGCTAACCTACAGCTAACCACAAGAGCCCTGGCCTACTCGCTCCTAGACACAAACGCTCTGACGCGTGATCGGAGGGGAAGGAAGGCGGGAGACCGAATCACAACGGCTATCGCCCTTAGGGTTAGGGTTAGGGTTATAAAAGGAGAATGCACGAAGGCAAAGCTGGATCAACCGCTATATCCATTACCGACCGGCAAGAAGACGAGTTTCGGTAGCTGGTATAGAGGAATTGGGTGATTGGGAGTGGCCATTGTTGGTTATATAAGTATATGCAGGGACTAAAGTGCGTTAGAGCACTTTGGATTATAGAAGTAGTTCTTTTCAATGGCCGGGAGTGTCTGAAGGGGTGCGTTTGCTCATGGATTCTATGGCCATGAGGGTAGCTGGTACTGGGGGAAAAGAAACCTCGGTTTCCTTTTTTATATTTTGGTTGTGTGCACTCCGTAATAGGATATGAGATGAGTATTATAGCGGCCTTTTTATTTAAGGGGTGGGTAAAGTCTAGAGGGCATGCGGAGGGGGTCTATTGGAGGTTTCTATAAGGGAGGGGTCGATAAACTAGTTTTGAGGAAATCTTCGGTAACCATGGCAGCGACAGGGGGAATTGGGATCCTTAGCGCGGTCGTACTGGGAAGGGAGAATTTTGGTTGAGTGTATGTCTCTGGTCCTTAGTTATAGCCTCTTAACCCTTTAAGAATAACGTCATTGTTTTCCCACACAAATACTTTAGTGCAGATTTCTGTACATTATGCGCATGCTCACTTTTATTCGAAATAAAGCCCCGCGAAAACGTTCTAAATGCCCGTGCTGTTACCAGGAGACCTGTATACACCCTTAGCGTGCGTTGTGTAGGTCGTTTTTCCGCTTTTTTAGCCGTTTCGGTTGATTTTAGGCCGCCGAAACATTCGAAGGGGCTAAAAAACTCAAATTTTTTTTCGAAAAACTCGCGATATGTATGGAAAAGCTCTGTTTTAAAAGTGGGTGTAGTCTTGACGTAATTGAAGAGTCCGTATGTCTAGAGACCGGGAGCCAAAAAAGGCGCTGCGCTGGCTATTTTCGCATGAAACACAGCCGAATCGCACGCCGCGTCAATAGCAAGCAGTTTGCTTACGTTTGCAGCAGTTGCGATCAAGTAATAACAGGTTTTGGTACGTCTCTCTCGATGTAACCGTGTTTTCTTGGGTGGAGCCTAAGCTATGATGTTTTTTTTTTCGAAGTTTTTACAATACAAAATGTAGAAGACGTTTATTGGCTTCTATAAACACCCTCTTTTACACTTTTAAACAAATGGCGAAATTTCGGATCAAAATCTTAATAACAGAAATCTGCACTAAAGTAACATAAAGGGTTAAGGCTCTGGGACGGGAGGGATTCTTTAATCAATTTTTAATTGTTGGGGGGTTTTGTGGATTCGTTGGGGGTTTGCTAAGTGAATTACTAGTATGGATGTCTTGTTCTAGAAAAAGTTTTTAGGTGTTTTGGAGCATTTTCTGCGAAGTTAGGCCTTATTCTCGTTTTCAAACAGGGGCCCCTGAACTAATAAGTGGCGGGATTATCGTTATGTTAGGTCCGTTAGGGTCATGCTACATACCATTCGAAAGAGCTCGTCGAGTTCTCTCTATGGGTGTGTAGGTGACGTCATTGGTTATAGGCTTAATTTTTTATTGAGGAATTCCGATTGAGTGGTTGATCAAAATCACTAAATCTTAGAATTCCCGCTCCCTGTGCAAGCCAACATAGCTCATTGACCACTCGTTCGAAAGCGCGCAAAAAGTTCTATCTAGGGATGTATGGGGTGGCGTGGTTATGTGTAGTCCTACTCAATAAAATCATTTTTTCGAAGACGAGGTTTTGAGAGAAGTTCTAATTTCATATATAGGATTAGGGGTATTGGCTATTATTTGGTTGAGGTTTTGTAGAGAATTTTTCGTAGTTTAAGTTAGGTGTAGGATTTTGTGAAAATATTTGAGATTTGATGATTCTTTGGTTGCTTTTTAGCATATCGATGCTTTTTTTTCCCGGTTTTTTTTGGTTTTCCGAGCTTTCTCTCTTTGCTTTTTTTCGGTGCGTATGTAGCAGTGTATGTAGTTTTATTTGTAAGTTTTCTTGAAATATATACGGTAGTTTATCCGGGTTGCGTGTATACGGGAGCTGTATTTCAATTGAATGACTGAAACCGGTTCTAAACGGGCTAAAGACGGCGAAGAGAGGGGAAAATCGGCAATCGCGAGGGGTAAAGAACGTTTTCGCGTGTTGTTCGTTACTCGCGATCGGGTTTCGGGGCCTCATCTACGTTCGGGGGTGTTTTCTCGTCGTTTCCTTGTTTCTTCCGCGTCTTTTCGGAGTTTCAGCGCTTTACGGGGAGGTTTCGCGTTCGCGTGAGGGATCGTGGACGTTGCGCGGGGGAAATTGGAGGCCCGGGGAACAGGAACTGTTTATTTCGTGGAAATCGCACAGCTTCGAGCGCACCATTGGCGTGATTGATTCTATTGCGCAGTTTTGTTTATGGTTTCACTGTCTATTTTCTTCGGAGTCATCGTATTTAGAGGGGACCTTCTATTTTAGGTTGATAATTCTGGTGAGGCTAATTATTGTTTGTTTTGCTTTTTTTAGGGGGAAGGTTTTCTATGCGACGGGGTCGGGGAGAGTGTTAGATAAGTGCTTTGTTGTATTTTATGTTTTTTTTGGGGGCTCTGGTTATTTTTTATAGGAAAGGATGTGCCAGTCGAGGATTTTATAGTGAGTGATATAGGTTTGATTACTGTTTTAGCTCTATTTCTAATTTTTTATCTCTAGGGGAACTCGAATGGAAGGGCGAATGAAGAGGAGCAGCATGCAATGGGGAAGGAGAGCGGATTTTCCGAATGGGAAGGGGGCGATCGATAAATGTACGGTGAGAGATATAGGTTTATTTAATGTTTTAGATTTATTTCTAGTTTTTTATCTTTAGGGGGGCGCGGATGAAGGGACGGATGGACGGGAATAACATGCAGTAAGGAAGGGAAGTGGATTTTCATAATGAGGAGGGGACAATCGACGAATGTATGGTGAGTGATGTAGGTTGATTACTGTTTTAGCTTTATTTCTAATTCTTTATCTTTAGGGGAACTCGAATGGAAGGACGAGTGGAGGGGAGCAGCATGCAATGAGGAAGGGAGGCGGATTTTCAGATTGGGAAGGGGGTGATCGATGAATGTATGGTGAGTGATAGAGGTTTGATTACTGTTTTAGCTTCATTTCTAATTTTTTACCTTTAGGGGAACTCAAATGGAAGGACAAATGGAAGGGAAAAGCATGCAGCGGGGAAGGGAGGTGGATTTTCAAATGAGGATGGGATGATCGACGAATGTATGGTGAGTGATATAGGTTTGGTTACTGTTTTTGCTTTGTTTCTGATTTTTTATCTTTAGGGGAACGCAAATGGAAGGACGAGTGGAAGGGAATGACATGCAGTGAGGAAGGGAAGTGGATTTTCAAAATAAGGAGGGGACAACTGACGAATGTATGGTGAGTGATATAGGTTTGATTACTGTTTTAGCTTTATTTCTAATTTTTTATCTTTAGGGGAATTTGAATTTAGGGTTAGGGTTAGGGTTAGGGTTAGGGTTAGGGTTAGGGTTAGGGTTAGGGTTAGGGTTAGGGTTAGGGTTAGGGTTAGGGTTAGGGTTAGGGTTAGGGTTAGGGTTAGGGTTAGGGTTAGGGTTAGGGTTAGGGTTAGGGTTAGGGTTAGGGTTAGGGTTAGGGTTAGGGTTAGGGTTAGGGTTAGGGTTAGGGTTAGGGTTAGGGTTAGGGTTAGGGTTAGGGTTAGGGTTAGGGTTAGGGTTAGGGTTAGGGTTAGGGTTAGGGTTAGGGTTAGGGTTAGGGTTAGGGTTAGGGTTAGGGTTAGGGTTAGGGTTAGGGTTAGGGTTAGGGTTAGGGTTAGGGTTAGGGTTAGGGTTAGGGTTAGGGTTAGGGTTAGGGTTAGGGTTAGGGTTAGGGTTAGGGTTAGGGTTAGGGTTAGGGTTAGGGTTAGGGTTAGGGTTAGGGTTAGGGTTAGGGTTAGGGTTAGGGTTAGGGTTAGGGTTAGGGTTAGGGTTAGGGTTAGGGTTAGGGTTAGGGTTAGGGTTAGGGTTAGGGTTAGGGTTAGGGTTAGGGTTAGGGTTAGGGTTAGGGTTAGGGTTAGGGTTAGGGTTAGGGTTAGGGTTAGGGTTAGGGTTAGGGTTAGGGTTAGGGTTAGGGTTAGGGTTAGGGTTAGGGTTAGGGTTAGGGTTAGGGTTAGGGTTAGGGTTAGGGTTAGGGTTAGGGTTAGGGTTAGGGTTAGGGTTAGGGTTAGGGTTAGGGTTAGGGTTAGGGTTAGGGTTAGGGTTAGGG